>NC_068351.1:16704865-17004865 GCF_014633365.1 Diospyros lotus | reverse complement strand
AAAGAAATGCGCAAATTACTAAAATAGCAAGACTATGTCATAATCTGTTTCTGGGTGTTGGAGACAAGGGGAGATCAGCAGATAAGAGAGACAGCCTCCTCACACAAGTTTCTGCCTTCCTGCCTGTTCTTCACATGTCCTCTGGGTTTTATAAAATCCCAATAAGAGGTAAACAATTCACATGTAAACAAAGACCTGAAAAGCTAGTCCTTGGAAGACTTGTTGATAAGTGACTTGTGGATATGTGGAATCACTCCTCCACCAGCTATAGTTCCCTTGATTAGGGTGTCAAGTTCTTCATCTCCCCGAATAGCAAGCTGCAAGTGCCTTGGAGTAATGCGCTTTACCTTGAGATCTTTGCTTGCATTTCCTGCCAATTCCAGCACTTCCGCAGTCAGATACTCCAATATAGCAGCTGTATAAACAGCAGCTGTTGCCCCCACCCTTCCGTTTGCAGATACTCTCTCCTTCAGAATCCGGTGAACACGTCCCACAGGGAACTGCAATTCATTAAATAGTCTCATATTAAGAGCAACCGAAACAAAATACTTGTGAATACAAAATCCCCTTATTTTTTTAGGAGAAAACTAGTGTGCAAAAGACAAAATCAAACCCTTGATGAGCCACCTCATAGGCCACAAAAAGACATCATGTTCCTAAAGTACTAGGAAAAAAGTGTAATACAACAGTTAGCAGAAAACATTAAACCCCCCAAAAGCAAAGAAACTACTAGAGCATTCTGTGTGACATGGCATTTGGTGATGTCACTGTCTAAGGGACTTCTTCTGAATATTGTGTGAATGGACTGTAAACTTTGCATTCTCCACATCTCCCTAGATACTATATCTTGGAAGTTGCAGATGATAGTTTTTTCAAGAAGAATCTGCATCCTGCCAAAATTTTCCCTTCTATTCCTTCAGTGAAACTTGCAGCTATACAAATCTAAACAGATTTTATGATCAAGGCCAAGCCAATGTGATATTTACCATATGTCCTCAGTCTTTCCTCTGATGAAAGGAAGAGAGGGTTTAGGAAACATAACACACACAGGCCTTTAGAAAAAATTTGCATCTTTTATTTCAATTGACCATTGACCTTGGGTGGTCTATTTGTCAAAAAGCATTTGTTGGTACAGCTTTTTTGCTGCTATGAAAATGAGGGCAATGGAACTGTATGTTGTAATGGATGGCATCAGGAATTTCTGTCACCTGTTGGACAGCAGTTAGGATTTACCTTTAGAGTATCTAAAAGAGTAAGCTTGTTCTTAGTAAATGCACTTGTCCGCTATATTCACATGTATTATTCTATTAGACATGTTACCCGCATGCTCTCTTACATTCCCGCTTTAACAATTTTGACTTAACAATGGATTTGGTTTGATATAAAAGCAATTACACAGGTTGAATAGAGCCAATAAAGAGATTCAGAAAAAAAACAACAGTGAAAAACATGCTAGGAACTTTTAATTCTACACATCTTGTTGAAAACCATCACAATAAAAGAAATACAGAGCCCTCATGTCTGTTTCTCAACCAGCAATTAGAAATACTGCAGACCTGCAATATGGATACACTTTTCATGACTTTAACCTCAAAGTAGGTGAATAAAAATAGATATTTGGTCTGATAGATGTTGCACAAACAAGAACGAGTGCATTTCATCATGGTTTCACAAAATTTAACGATGAAGAAATCTGGAGCGGTAAAGCATAGATCTGCATGGAAACATAACAAAAATACATATTCACTGCTTCAAATTTGAGGCTTTACCCAGATATTTGCCCGGGCAAACTACTTCACTTTCCCCTTTATGGTCACAAACTCCTCCAAAGCATTGTAGTAATATGTGACAACAAATAGAGGAAAACATCACTTGGAGGGTGGAAGGCTTAAACTTGGATATTGCTGCCTCCACAACATGATGTGCACTAAAGTTTCTAATGATTTGTAGATCTTTCACTAACAAAATATATTAGACATATTTCATATATTTGAGCTTTATCCAACAATTAAAACATAATAGCAATCATCAAAACTCATAAACTTTTTGGTGAATCAAAGTTCACAAATGAAAGCACCATGGAAGACAGTGAACCCTGTAAAAAATAAACAAAAATAAAAAAGAAAACAAAGGAATTAAAAGAAAACAAGATAAACTCTTTCAACCCCTAAAAAATGGAAAACAAGAATGGTTCCTCATGCTTTTAATAAATACAAGAACTCTGGACATTCCAAGGAACTGTGAGTCCTTCCGAAGGAGGGAAAACATCCCATTTGTGCTGATCACTATGCCTTGGATTCCACATCAGTATGACAAGTTTTAACACCTAATGCACATTGATGGCCACAGAAATAAGGCACTCACATTCATGGCCATGAAGCACTGTAACAACAAATGATTCACCAGTTCAACAATCTCCTTGGACATAGCACCAATTAACCACCATTTGCCCCCTCTTCTTCAAATTATCTGACGTATCCCTTGACTAAGAGCTGCATTCCAGACAAAAAGGCATCCTAAAACAGGCACCCAGGATGTCAAGATACCCTTGAAGTTGGAAGTTTATTCACTGACAAAACACTTTCTGACACAGGTGTAAGAAATCCTTTCCACTCATAATCTCCTTTTACAGCCTACCCCAGGCAAGGATGTAATCCTATCAGATGACCACCTCCCAAGCACTTGCATATTCCACCATTCCCCTCCACCAGCTCCCTTAAAAAAATAAGTCCTCTACAACTGTCCCTCTCCCAACAAACCTCCAAAACCATCTGCACTTCATTAGGAATACCTCTCCTAATAACAATCCCATTTTCTGACTGAGGAACACATACCAGCTAGACAAATTATGCTAGCATTGCATCCTGCCCAATTTCCTTCAAAGAAAGTCCCTTTGCAACCTCAAGCCTATTAGCTACAAAGGAAAAGACCATGAATAAACATAGAACACAAGTAAAGGAGACAATAGAGAATCCTTCTGAATGAGCTGACCAACTCTTGAAGTTCAGTGCCTCTTCCAAAGGGCTCTTTAGTTGTGGAAAATGTTTTCTAGTTTTCTATCTCCAATCTTCTATAAAATATCTACTTCTCATTTTCCATAGGAAATTAAAAACATGTTCAAATGCTGTACAAAAAACTAATTTCCAATCTAGAATATTGGAACACATTCAATAAAGAGAGGGAGAGGTTTTTCTTGTGTAACTTGTGCTATGATTTTGGATTGAAAACAAACAACTATTAGATAAGCCACGAGCAAAAAGAACAAAATATCATTATGATGATATTGGTACAACAAAAGTGATATTGCCACATCAATTCCAAGGTATTGGGCACCTATTTATAAACCTAACACTCATCTGTAAATGTACACAAGAGATTATATTCTGATTAGAAGATGAACTAAGAAGATAAGTCTTCAAATGAGATAAATCTCAATCACAATCAAATTTGGCATCCTAATCATAGTCAAATTCGAAATTCTAATCATGATCAAATTAAGAATCCAAATTCTAGATGATTTGGATTTTGAGTCACAGTTATCACAATCTCCACTTTGACACAAAATTCAAATATGGAATTATCCAAAATTATTTCTTCCAACAAAATCATGGAGAATTAATCTTCTTGACAAATATCAACCAAATCCACACAATGCTTGAACTTTGCAATAGGCAAGGGACTTGGTCAATATATCTGCAGGATTATCATGAGTGCTAATTTTTCTCATAGTAACTTCACCACAAACAATAATATCTCAAATAAAATGATATCTCACATCAGTGTGCTTTGTTCTCTTGCGAAACATCTTATCTTTAGTAAGGAAATAGCAATTTGACTTTCACAATAAACTGAACTATCTTGAACTTGAAGATTCTCACTGATTTTACCAATTAACCCTTTCAGCCAAATGACTTCTTTAATAGCCTCAATAATTACCATACATTTAACTTCAGTAGTGGATAGGGCAACAGTGGACTGTAAGATAGCATTCCAACTAATAGCACAACTACCAATGGTAAAAACATACCCAATAAGCGATAATCTCTTGTCAGAATCTCCTGCAAAATCGGAATCAACAAAACTTATAACTCCATTTCTAGTGCTTCCAAACTGTAAACAAGCATCAATGGTACCATGTAAATATCGGAACATCCATTTGACTACCTTCACATGTTCTTTACTAGGGTTAGCCATGTATCCACTAACCACGCTCACTGCATGAGCCAGATTAGAGCGTGTACAAACCATAACATACATGAGATAACCCACTATACTAGAGTATGGAATTCTTGACATCTTGTCAATTTCAACATTTGATTGAGGAGACAAGCTGGATGAAACCTTAAAATGTGCAGCCAATGGAGTACTTATAGGTTTACCTTTCTGTCTATTAAATTTAATCAGAACTTTCTCAATGTATCATTTTTGACTTAGATACAATTTACATGCCTCCTTGTTTCCTGAAATTAGCATTCCAAGTATCTTCTTTGTTGTTCCCAAATCTTTCATCTCAAATTCTTTGTTGAGCTAAGCTTTCGATCTACTTATCTCATCTTTATCCTTCAATGCTACTAGCATATTATCAACATATAACAACAGATATATAAATGACTCATTATTGTTCATTTTAAAATAGACACAATGTCATAGTTGCATCTATTAAAATCGTGCTTAATCATAAAAGAGTCAAACCTTTTGTACCATTGTTGAGGAGATTGTTTCAGGCCATATAGATACTTTTTTAACAAGCATACATAGTCTTTTTTGTCTGGAACTTGAAAACCCTTTGGTTGTTGTATATAGATATTCTCATCAAGTTCCCCATGTAAAAAAATTGTCTTAGCATCCAATTGTTCAAGTTCAAGATCTTGAACGACCACAAATACCAAGTAATACCCGGATAGAACTGTGTTTCACAATTGGGGAAAATACATTTGTGAAGTCCACATTTTGGCTTTCAATAGACGTACCTTCTATCATTCGATGAGAATATAAACTCTATTTAAGATGCAACTTACTGGTTAAGCTTTTAGTCATACACAATTATTCTAGTTTCAACCCTAAAGCAACAACAATTTTTTTCTTTCAAAACATCTTGCAAAATTTGATTAGATAAATGCAGATGAATCTGAGATAAGGCCTTACGATCCTTACACTATTTTTTTTTCCAGTACTCCATGATTGTGGCATTTTATCAAAACCCAAAAGTGTATCATTTAAATCCATTCGTGCCAAAATTGCACGTATCATAACCAGCCATAGTGAAAATCTAATATTCCAATCCAATAATAGAATATCATACTTCAAAGTAGCCATTACAAAAGATCAAATAACCCCAAATAATACCAAAATATTGATAAATAAAAGCTCAATAGAAAAAAGACTAGGATGGAAGATTTGGATAGCAAATCTTTTGGATCTGTCAGATCTGGGCTGGCAGATCTGGCGGGTCAAATCTGGTCTAATGGGTCAAATCTAGGTTGACTAAATATGAAGCAGGTCGGACCTTGGCGGGTCGTGTCTGACCAGATCTAGGCAAGATCTAGGTGAAGCTCATAGCAACTTGAATTGATCGAAGATGGAGGCAACGTTGCAATGATGCAAAAGTTGGCGGCACAGCGAGGCAATGGTGAGGGAGTCGTCGGTGAAGGCGAAGTTGAGTGGGTCGTCAATTGACGACGATGGCGAGGTTGATGACGATTGCAGTCGAGGTGGCATGGTCAATGGCAGAGGTAGTGTGGTCAACAAAGGCAACGACCAATGGCGGTGACAACTGCAACAGTTAGGAACCCGAGCTGAAAAGATGATGAAGAATAGCTGCAAATCCAATGGTTGAGATCTACCAACAATTGAGTTTGATCCAACGGCTCTGATACCAGTTTATTATGATTTTGAATCGAAAACAAACCACTATCAAATCATCAACTACACAAACGAACACAGAATTTAACGTGAAAAACTCAAATCGGGAAAAACCACAAGCAGAAAGAACAAAGTATCACTATAACGATACGAGTATAGCAAAAGTGATATGACCACACTAATTCCAAGTTATTGGGCATTTATTTATGGACCTAACACTCATCTGTAGATATACACAAGAAATTATATGCTAATCAGAAGATAAACCAAGAAGATAAGTCTCCAAATGAGATAAATCTCAGACACAATCAAATTTGAAGTTCTAATCATAGACAAATTAGGAATCTCAATCACAAATGAATTTGGATTTTGAGTCACAGTTATCACAACTTGTGTTTAGAGAAAAGGAGATAGGGATATGATTTAGGAAGAAATTTTGAAAATTAAAGAACACATCCAAATGTTATAAGTACAACAAACTTATTTCCAATCAAGAAAATTGGAGCATATGTTCAAAAAAGAGGAGAGGTTTTTTCTTTTTTGTAACTTATGTTAAGAGAACGAGATGGGATATGATTTAGGAAAAAAATTTGAAGAACAATTCTCCAAATTAGTGAGGAAAACTTCGAAAAATAATAAAAATGAGTTTTCCCAGTTCAGTTCAATTTTGGAAAACTGCACCTTCAAAATCTCCATTTTGAAAAGTTTCCAAGTCTGGTTCAATTTTTGGAAAAGAGTGTTTTCCAAATTTCAATTTTCTGTTAGAAACTTTTTGTATTTGAATAAATTTTCAAATATTCCATTTTCTGTAGAGTAATTTTCTGGAAAACTAGGGTCATTTTCCACAACTAAACAACCTTATCTTCCTCAAAGCTGTCCACTACCCCATCCTAGACTGCCATCACTTTAAGTAAAGCAGGAGAAGCCAAGTGATAAGCACAAATAGGTAAACAACCAAAAAATCTAATCTGCCCAAAACAGCAGAAAAAAACACCCACTATAAAGCTTGAACTTGGCAAGTTATATACATAAGAGAGACAGAAACAAAATAAATAGCTCCTAAATTCCACACACACACCTCCTTAGAAGGTCCACCAAAAATAATGATATCACCTGCAAGAAATAAGGAAACAGACCGAAACCAGAAACCTCACCCCCCTGAACCCATAGAAAAGTCATCAACCTGCTAGTCCTCACAACCTTCTATTTCATAACACTCAAAACCTCTATCACCATAATTAAAATAAAAGAAAGGCAATAACCTTCTACCACAAAGCTCTCAACCTTGAGCTATCCAAGAAACCTTTGAGAGTTGTGATGACAATCAAGAATCTAATACATTGGTTAATCCCACTCCTTCACTTAGACATGGCTAGCAGTTTTTTTTATTAGGGATCAATAAATATGGGTCCCCATCCAATATGGGGTTGTGTTGAATATACATGGTTAGGAAGGTTCTAATTGGCAGTTATTGGTGCAATTCTTGCACTCAAGATCAAGCCAGTTGTGTCATGACTACACAAATTATACAGAGAAAACACATTTCCAAGTTAACATGTAAATTTATTTGACTTCAAATAGGAGAAAAAAAGTGGTCACTGATTGCCATCTTACATGCAAGAAGTGTGGTGAGTCTGTGGATCACCTGCTCCTATTTCGTTTGGTGGTCAAAGAGTTTAGAGTTTAGTGCAATGTTATAGGTGTACAACGGAGGATGTTAAGTTCATTTTTAGAGTTTAATATATTTGGAGGCAGAGCTGCCTGCAGGTCAGCCAATGTAAAGTTCAGGAATTGTTCCCTTTTGCTATATTTGGTGCATATAATGTGAATAAGTAAGAGAGCTTTTGAGGGTTTAAATATTTCAGTTTTTTGTTGGAAGACTTACATTCTTTCATCTCTTTTCTTTTGGTTTGAAGGGATTCCTGTTTTCTTTCTTACCTTTTTTTCATGATAGATTAAGAATGAATAGATAAAAGGAAGTGCCACATCACAAAAAGAAGGCATCAGCCACCACATCTATCTTTTGAACTAAATAATGAACCCTCACAAATATAACTGTGACACTAAGCTAGTTTGATCTAGTGAACACTGAACATGGGAAAAGAGGTCCAAATCTCCCTACAAAAGTAGTAAAGATGATTGCTCAATTCAACAATATCTTTACATGAGTAGCAGCAATAAGTCAAAACTGCCCCCTTCCCTTAAATTGTCAAAAAAAGCGAACTCGAGAGGAGCTCTTGATCTCCAAATAGCTTTCCAAGAGGAGAAAGATCCCTATGACTGAGGGTGTACTAGAATGAAAATGATCATTTAAAAAGTTGCCATTTGAGGAAGGACTCCAAACCCCCTCAACTTGATAAATCCGAGAATAGTGCTACAGTAATCAAAATAGTTGTCATTTCCTCCAAAGCATGGGAGACCAAACACAATATTCGAGATGAAGCTAGTAAAACACACACGAAAACCTAGAAATTGCTAGCCAGCCACATAAGTTTATGAACAACTAATGCAGCAGCTATGACCAGACTAGGTATACAAACAAAACCTAATCATTCTCCATACCAACTGGTCTAACTCTAAGTCAATAAAACTAAAGCAGGCATCCCAATCCAAACCCCACAAGCAAAAGCAGTTGAAGAGAGACAAAAAAGACAGAGAGACAAAAAAGACCTATCCCACATGGAGTTACCAAACATACAAGCCATTACTCCCCTCCAGAGACCTGACCTCTTAATAACAAAGATTCAAAGATGCTTCCCATAATAGCATTGTTGAAAAGAGGAAGCCTCCTAAAACCTAAGCCAACAAAATTGATGGAAAGACAAACCTTGTCAATTGACAAGACGAAGGTAGACTCTTTTTTTTATGTCTTCCTCTTTTGCAGTTGATTAATGATCATCTAGTTACTGATAGTGACAGTGTAAATTTCTAGTTCCTTATCATCTACACCATAAGGTTCTCCCTTTTTTAAGGAACTTTTTGTGATTTATATAAATTGTTGCTTATTCAAAATACTAATAATAACAATTAGGAATGCCTGGGTACCCTTTCCCTAATCACCATCCCTGCATCCCCATACTCATACCTGCACTAAACTCATACATCTTCAACTTAGTCAGTGGGTTCATATTCAAAGCTAGTGCCAAGTATATGTAAAAGAAGGGTTGAGTTAGGTAGCTGACAACTAAAATAAAACTCATTGGATCAAGAATCATGAATGGTAGAAAAATGAGCAAATCATTAGGGTTTAACCTTCCTAACAACGTCCTATATTACCTGAGTGCAGGTAAAATGAGTTAGGGTAGCTGCATCAATGCCACACGCAGTGTTAAATCTGTAAGGTTTTATCATTTTTCATGGACAAATACGAGTGTAGTAGTCCAAGATAATAGATAAGGATTGAATTATGAAATATCAGGACTTGGATAGTAAAATCTATGTAGCTGGTGGTCTTGATGATTAGGAGAAAAATCAACATAATTTGCCTCTAAGAGATGAGATGCATTGGAGAGAAGGCTAAAATGTTGACAAAATCTATATATAAACTTTGGTAGTCATGACTAGATGGGATTATTATGGATAAGACTAGATGGGGTAGTGAATCTGAAAGAGAATTGGAAGTAGGGTTGCATGCACCACAAGTTAGGTTAGGAAAAGAGATAAAAGACAAAATTTTGAAAAGATTTAGAGGGGATGGAACAAGAAATATCTAGATGAGAGAAAATCATTATAAAAGGTGACTTAAATGGTCATGTGGATAGAGAAAGGCAAGAGTATAGAGATACATATGGAGATTATGGATTTGGAGAAAGAAATATGAGGGTAAAGCTATTTTTAATTTTACCACAGAATATGAGCTCACCATAGCCAAAACTATATTTAATAAATGAGACAAACACTTCATCAAATACAAAAATGGCTTGTCAACTAACCCAAATAGGCTATTTTTAAATGAGACAAGAGGACCGCACATGTTTTAAGGATTATAAAGTTATAGAATGCCTAATTTCACCACTCAGCATAGACTTATAGGCATTAAAATCAATACAAAAAAAAAGGAAAAAAATTGATACAAAAAGAATCAAATGGTGAGGTTTTAAAGGTGAAAAACAAGCTATTTTCAACAAAAATGTGTGTGATAAATGAGATTGGACTAAGAAGAACATGCTAACCAAATGTGGATTTAAATAACTACTATTATTTGAAATATAACAAAAATGATTCTAGGAGAGTCAATGGGAAAAGTTTCAAATCTAAAAGTGTCTTGGTAGTTCAATAAAGAGGAATAAGAAAAAATCAAAACTCAGAGAGCTTGCTACAAGACTTTGCATTGATATAGCAGCAATGAAGAAAACTGAAAGAGAGCTATTTTGGCCAGAAAAAAAAAAAGTAAAGAACACAAATAGTGAAGCAAGTTAAAAGCTTATGAAAAGTTATACCAACTACTTGACACAAATGATGGGGAAAGAGATATCAATTTGCATAGACCTTGCAATAAAGGAAGGCTTGTGTAGATAGATATTCAAGAAGAATGGCCACTAGTTTTGATTAAAACAAAGAATAAAAAATTGCACCACAATCCCAAAGCCTCCCAAATCAATGATGCAATGTGTTGGACAATACATCAAGGTCACTCTTTTCAACATGACTGGATTTCCAACACTTCACACTTTCCATGCATGTATATACATCCTGTGCTATATATATAAATTATTATTTTATAACTAGTTGGTGTCTCATTGTTTATTGGCAATAACAGAAGAGGGAAGACCAACCACCAACAAAGAATGCATTTCTTGACCCTCGAAGCAAATTCAACACTTTCCAAGCACATAGAACCAATTTTGTTCTGATAGGTTCCTTTTCTCAACCAAGCCCATTTAACTAAATTAATTACTTCATTCTATCGCCTGGAAACAATTTCCCTATACAGAATTCTCTTCCAACCAAATACATAATTTCATCGTGGAAAATAAAACGAAATTGTTAATCTTATAGAAAATTGGGGTGGAAGCAGAAGTTCAAAATTGAGTGTTCCCTTTACGCACTAACTCTGCCTCCAGCTAAATGCAACACTTCCCAACACATTGCAAGAAACACAGCTAAATGCAAAATAATTGAAGCAGAGAGATGAGGAAAATAGACAGAGCAAACCGATCTTTGGAGAGAGAAAGAGAACCTGGAGACCAGCGCGAGAAGAGCGAGAAACGGGCTTCTTCTTGTCTTTGTCCTTGTTGTTTGCTCCGTTCACGGCGGCGGGGGTCTTGCCCATTATAAGGCCTTTCGCTCCTTTCCCCGACATTTTCCCGCCAAAACGTACACACAAAAACCGCTAGGGTTTCGGCTGGCCGGGGAATCAACCACGAGAGCCACACGAACCCGGTGCCTGACCGAGAGAGAGAGAGAGAGACTGGTTCGATTCACGACGAAGCTATTTATTTATTATTATTTCGGTCCTACTGTACGAGCCTACGAGGAACCTATTTATTTACTTATTATTATATATGTTTGGGAAGTAGCACGATAATATCACCAAACTGCCTGCCGATCTCAATCCTACTCTTGTGCGATAAAACTATTATTGTATTTTGGAAAATTATTTAATTTAATTTTTAAATAAATTATTGTATTTTAGGTTTGATTAAATTGATTCTTGTATTTTAAAATAGATTAAATAAATTATTATATTTTTAAGCCCAAAACTAAATTCGTCTATCAATTTTAAGAAAGACTAATAAGTCATTATATTTTTAAATTTAAAATTAAATTTATTATTATGTCATAATATTGTGAATGAATTTTTAATTTCATTCACCTTGATTACTTCAATCACGATTGAGATTCAAAGAATAATCATCACAAATGCACAAATTGAATTCTAAATCCAAATACGAAGAATTGTAGACAATTGTAAACACCTCTTATGTAAGAATCTTAAATTATGATAATAAATGCCTTTTTATCTAATCTGTTTAGAATATGATTTTTGACTTTAATTTTTAAATTAGAGTTTAATTGAAAATAGGGTTGATATTGTTAATAGAATAAAAAATCATTGAAAACATTAAGACGACATTTACGATAATAACTAACGTAGCTTTAGTATAAAAATATAGTGATTTATTTGACATTTGTTGTAGTCTATATAATATCTCGTATTGTATAGTGTTAGAAATGATAAAATTGTTAAGTAATTCTTAAGAAAGTTTGAGAAATTAAAAGTTGATTTAAGAATTTAATCGTCAAATCAATGGAAAGGAGTACCCCAAAATATAAATGTTTAAGGAAAAATGTATATCATTGATAAGCGTCTTAAGACAAAATTTATGGCATTGAAAGAAATTAGGACATAAATAGTTTTTGGTATAGCTAAAATGCAGTCTAAAAAATAGAATGATCGTAAAGGACTTTTGGAAAATCAACGGAACCTTGAAGAGATTCCGATTTTATGTAAAGGTCAACCCTGAACCATTTCAGGATAAAATAAAAGTCTTGTGAGGACGCAAAGACAAAAACGTACTTATCAAGTAACTTAGAGTTGTTAATTTTGAATTCTAAGTAACCCAAAATATTAAATCCATGATTGAGAGTGTTACAGTATTTAATCAATCTCCAAAGTTAATTTGGAGGTATTAAATATGTAATTTAATTAATTAGCGTACATGATATATATGCATAAAAAGAAAAGGCCAATGTAGAACTTTCCTATGTATTATGTTGTATATAGATAAAATATATAATATATGTTGCGAGGGGATGAAATGAGCAATAGTGAGGCACATATCGTATGTATTTGTGAAGGCTAAGATTGCATTCTCTTTATTGTTTTCAAGTTATTTTTAGTTTTTAATTTTTTAAAATAATAAAAACGCATTCTCTTTATTATTTTTAAAAATATATTTTTGAAAACAAAAAAAAAAATTGTAAGGAAAACTCAAAACAATCAAAAGTTGTTTTGAATGTTTTTATCCAAAATAAATTCTAAACTCAAAACAAATTTATTTATTTATTTATTCATATTTGATTATTATAATAGAAAAAAATATTACAAAATTCATTAACTTTAAAATGTATGTATACTTTTAATAATATATTAATATTAAATATTTATAATTTACTTAATAATCAAATTTATTGAATAAAATATCATTAAAAAAATATTTTCAAAATTTCAAATAGAACGCGTTTTCTAATTTTTTGTTTTGAAAAATAATTTTTCAAAATGACAAAGAGAACGGGTTTTCAATTTTCTAAAAACAGACTACCAAAACAAAAAATTGAAAATTGAAAAGTAAAGAGAACGCAACCTAAGTTTCTTGATATAATATATATATTTATGTGTGTGAAGTGTGCGTGAAGGCTAAAGAGCTTCTTAGCTAAGGATGATGCAATTATAATATGTATATATATGGAGTGGTGGCCAAGGCAACAACAACAGTGTGGAGGGTATAAATAGGCTTGGGCGCAAGGGGCAGAAGGCAAGGAGATAAGAGAAAAGAGGAGGAGAGGAAGGAAAAAGAGGAAAAAGTAGTAAAAAGTTTTTAACAAAATTTAAAAATTTATTTGAAACTCGAGAAATGTGATAGGCTTAGAATTTAGCATTTAAAAGCCTAACACAAGAGTCAAGGTTAAACACGAATTTTAAGGCATTCTGAATCGCATTCAATGTGAGTATTCTTATTTAAAAACTTGATTTATTGTGAGTGGTTCTACCGAAAAACTGATTTTGTTGCATGTGAATGGTTTAACCCGTGAATGATTGTTTTCATGTGGATGGTTCATCCAAAATGGTTATTTACATGTACATTTAATTTTGTGCTTTAAATTATATGTATGAAAATGTTGGTTTTAAATTATGCATCGAATCATGGTATGTGGCATTGGCATGTTTATGTGTTGTTCATGTGGGATGTCAACTTGTGTTGTGGCACTCGAGTGATAGCACTAGGGAAGCATGCAAAGGAATAAGGCTCACTTGTGGCGGGGGCTGAGAGTGAACGTCACCCCGGTTGGTCCATAAGTGGCAGGGTTAAGAGTGGACACCACCTCAGATTGGCTCAAGTGACGGGGTTGAGAGTAGACACCATCTCAAGTTCCTTTGAGTGATAGCATTATTGTCGAGATGGACATGGATTCCCAGGGTTAGTATTGATCCTCTTGTGGCTAGGGTTAGTGTTGACATGGTCCGAAATGCTTTTGAATGGGAGCGTAATACCTGGTATGATAGTGGGGTAATACCCAGGTTCATGCGTTAAGGTTGTCCCTCTTAAGAAATATTGTGTTATGCTAATGTGTTAATATGGTTATGTTGCCTTTAGAGATATTGCTCTTTCCCCAGGGTACAGGTTAAGCGCTATGTGGGATTCTCTTGGGCAAAGACAAGTCGGGATATGTCAGTTTGTTTCATGGTCTTACATATATTCATGAAAATGTTTTTGAACTCTCACTTAGATGATTCAACATCTAATTTGGACTATGTCCCTAAAATATTCAAACATTCTAGGTGAAAGTAGTCAAGGGAAATGAGGTTATCGAGATGTAGTTATTGATTACATTGGAGACATTTAGCATATATTTTGATTATGCTTAAGGTGTTTAGTTGTATTGCTAAGGGGTTAATCTTTATGTATTTTGTTTTAAAGATGTTATGTCAAACAATGGTATTGTTTCTATATTATAAATAAAGAAATTACGATTATGTATCATTTGAGGTTTCGATCTTGCTTTTGCTGATGTGATGATATTACCTGTTTTAGCTTATTGATTATCAAGTTTGATATGCTGAGAAGGTCAAATAAGATCATTGGGGAATGATTTATGTCAAGTGTATATTGGAAAAAAAATATTTCCAAAATCCTGGGTTAACATCGCGTTTGGGAAAAGTAGGGTGTTAGAGTCTAGCTAGCCCCCAGGACACTTTCCTTGGAAATGTCCTCGGGAAGGTCCTCGATAAACGTGCATGCGGCCAAACAAGCACTCATTAGGACACCTCCTTCCAAAGCCAAGAGAAAAGAAAAAACCAAAAATAAGGTAAAAATCAATAAATAAATAAAAGGAAGAAGGGGGAAGGCTGCACAAGCAGTAAGTAAGCCCATCCCATAAATAGAGGGGGTGTGGCCTTGGATGGGGCTTTTGGCTACGCAAGGGGCGGAAGCCTCTCACATAGTGCTAATTTGCCGTAGGCCCATGCATGCGCCAACCTTTCTATGTGTGCCTACACACAAGAATCTTCCACGCCCGCACCTGTTGTAGCCCATTCGCACCAAGCTTGCCTCTTCCACACATTGTCTCCCAAAGACCCATGTGTGGAGCCCTTTCCCTGGGCCCTTTTGTGGCCCTTTCCCAAGGGCTAATGCTTTTCCACTTGCCTTGTCGCAAGTCTCCCACAACCTAACTCCCCCAGCTAGCCATTTTTGCACCTATGCCGCTAATAGGAATGCACCAACGCTTAGTTTATCATGAAATAAAATCATTGTGGTTTTCAAAACTTGTTTAAAAACACACACATGCAACAACAATGATACAAAACAACTCTTGCAAGACTAGATATAAACAACCATATGCAAATATATATGTATCAAAATGAAATAAAGAAGTAACAATTATCTCATTTCATTGAGATGTTGTCACCAATTATGCCTGTGTTGTACCAAGACCCAAACTCCTTCAATCACAAATAACTTCTACCAAGCTGATCTGCTCCGATACATGCTTCCTTGGCTGACCAAGCCAACCCCCACAAATGTAAGAGACCAAGTTGGTCCACACCTAGGTTACATCGAAACCCTTCACCTCACCCATATGCTAGACAAGAGAGAATGAAGGTGACTCCGAGCTAAGATAGGCTCTCATCGGATGAACGAGTCATTTCACAACCTTAGGACCAACAGATAGATAGAGCAAGAAAGAAAAAAAGACAATGGAGTAGAAGGAAGAAGAAGATGAACAATAAAGCTTGGGCAAGATGCTGCTTCATTCTCTTGTGAAAATCGAACGAAGGAAATAAGAGATTTGGCATGTCTCACAAATTACCCCAATTTCTTCTTCTTCTTTTTTCCTTTTCTTTTATTTCTTCCTTCTCTCTTTCATATTAAATGTGTTTGAGATGTATGTGATGGGTTCAATAAAGTATTTAATGCTTTGTTGACTAAAATGACAAAAGAAAAGTACATAGGATTTAATCACACTTGGAGAAACTGTTGACCATTCCAAACGAATTGTCGACTGCTCTAGGAAAATTGTCGATCGTTTCTAGCCTTTCTTTCAAAATTTTACCAAATTGCATCAATATCTACCATTAACGCTTAATAACCCTTCTACTAACTCTTAATAGAATCAAGACCTCCTATTAACTCTTAATGGTATGCCCTGTTAACTCTTAATGATCTCTCTCTATTAACTATTAATAGTTTATTAATCCATTTGTAAACTCTTAACAACACATCCATCATCATTATCATTAACTTTTAATGATGATTGAGAATGCACGACAACAATGAATCACTAATTCAATGCATTACCCAATATGCGTGTGACCTAAGTTCACCACCATGTAGTAATTAGGGCACGCCAAACTCTTTAACACTAACCGAACATGTCGGTTTACTATGAGAAACTTTACATTTCCTCACAGCACTCGAAAAGTCCTGAATGACCTCTAGCATAATGTTAAGACGATATTAATGGCAATTAAGTCAATACTTCATTGAACCTATTAAGGGTCTAGATTATTGTGCACTATAATCTTTCCATTAACTAACATCCAAACTGAGTGAAAGTCATGGACTAATTAAATTCACAAGACTTAGTAGCTATGCTAAGATCCAGTATGGTGTGATCGAGATGACACATCGAACCTTCTGACATCGAAAACTCTTTCCGATCATGCGCACCCTAGCTAGGGGTTTTCCAACCATAACCAATTGAGACCGCATAGGATGTTCATCTCCACACCGAAGATCAATGGATACTATCGGTGAGCATTTGTCTCCATACACCACTGCACAAAGATCACACAAAAAGCATTCCCACCTCTTACACTAGATGGTTTTGCTTAACGGTAAATATCTGACACCAATGCACAAGACAACTATGCCACGTATAGTCTGAGGACTAGATACACAATCAAAAACTAACAACAGATAATTAATCATCTCAATTGTTGGTCCCTTAAGGTATGGCCAATCAAGAGGGGGGTGAATTGAGTGTTTAAAATTTTTCTCCCTTTTAATAAATATTATTAATTAATTATTTTCTCTAAGAATATATATAAATTATTTTTTTTAATTAAATTCTTGTTATTTAATTTTAAACAAATTAAGATTTTATAACTATGTATATGTAAGTTTGAGATTAATAAATTGTAAGCCACAAGATATAGCAAAAATAAATAAATGAGACATAAGACAATTTATTGTGGTTCGGTGTCTCCACACACACTTACTCCATTCTTCCAAAGTCTCAACCACCCTTAGGGTTTCACTAATTTCACCAAGGTTTTCACACTAGCTCACATTGAAAACTAGATACACTCCTATATTACAATGGGTTGTAAGAAAACCACCAACACCAAGGTTTTCTCCCTAGCATACATTGGAAACTACATTCACTTAGATTTTAACGGTTCTAGGAAATTTATACAATCCACAATAGTAATTTAAATGTTACAAATAATTTGTCCACACTTGGACACAAATAAGTAATTAAGAACAAATATGCAGGGTAATAATATTTAAATAAATAAATAAACGGTGACCTCAGTTTGAATGGAGAAGATCGGATTCGGCTTTGTGATATCTTTTTCTCCTCTTACCTTGTGGCTCTTCGGTAGATGAACAATGAATCTTTAAGAGCCTTGGAGTGCTTGAAAATTAGCTTGAGAGCTTTTGGGAGCTTTGGATATGCAATATGTGCAATGAATACTTAAAAAATGAGTTTAAGGGGTATTTATAAGCATTTTAGCTATTAAAGAAATGATTAATATGAAGTTTGAAATTCAAAAAATGTTTAGACTTTCTCAAACAATAAGAAAACATATCTCACATTGATTTCAAAATAAATTTACTTTTTGCATGAGAAATTAAGATTTGAAAATTCAAATATAAGCTTTTAAGATATAAATGGTTAAAACAAGAAAATATGTCTAAAAACAATCTCCTTTAATTCAAAATAAATTTATTTTTTGCATGAGTAAAAGAAAATATGTTTAAAATCAATTATCTTTAATTCAAAATAAATTTACCTTTTGTATGAAAAAGAGAAAACATGTCTAAAAGTAATTATTCTTTAATTCAAAATAAATATACTTTTTGTATAAGTAATAAAAGCATTTATCAATAAATAAAAACCAAACATAAACTTTTGAAACATAAATGATCAAAAGAAGGAAACATGTCTAAAGACGATCCACCTTTAATTCAAAATAAATTTACTCTTTGTACCCACTTTTAATTTAAAATAAATTTAATTTTTTATATGAGAAAGAAATACATTTATATCATAAAAATATTTTTGTTAATCGTCAAAACTTAATTAATATGAGAAAGTTGGCTTAACATTCGCCCCTTTTTGATGATGACAAAAAAATGATTTATGAGATTATTAATTTGATAAAATATTTTTTAACTCCCCCTTAATTTTATACTATAAGCTCCCCATTTCAAAAATACTAATAGTATAAAAGTGTTTTGGATATAGTTTAATAATAAAATAATTTTTAAGAGTTTTAAAGACCAAACTTGATTGTCAAATCTGATTGTCTTAATTGCACCTGCTTGATGTCCTATCTCTCAAATATACTATTTCCTCACATACACCAAAAAAATATCATAATACATTTTTCTTCCCCCATACAAAAATAATATACAATTCACACTCTCATGCATACAATCTTTCATCTCATAACATCTTATTCTTCTCCCCCTTTTTGTCATAATAAAAAAGACATTGTTAACGAAGAAAATAAAGATATATAAACAATATAGTTCATGAGAGAAATATATCGAGCATAATCCACAATATCGAGCATAATTCAAGATTACACAACATCAAAGAAAGTAATCATAGTATAGTCAATGGATATAGTAGCATTACAAAATTTACAAAGCATTAATCTAAGGCACCCATGTTGATAGCTTTGGATTTCGCCGATACTCAATGCTGATGATGGTTGCCGAACACGACGGATCCAAGTTCATCTATATCACTTGGGAATGGCCATTGGCTACTACTAGTTTCGAATGGGTAAGGTTGCAAACTAGCCTTTTGAAAATAAGGAAACGACACATTTTCTTCTTGGATGACTGGGTTTTCAAAATTCCAAATAGGGTTTGGATCATCTGCGAGAAACGATCCATTGTCATAATATGGGTTTGAATTGATTTCTGGGTGAAACCAATTTTGAACATTGAGAGGGTTTGCAAATAGTAATTGCTCCAATAAAGCTAGATGAAATTGAAGATCGACGACTTGCTATTGGAGGGCAAAAATGTAAGATACACAACCATAAATAGGATCTTGAAACTTAGCTTAAGCTTCATACAAGAGTGTAGCAACAACCCCATAATGATCACTAACCGGAAGCTGGTCCAATAGCTTTGAGGCATTACTGGCACCAAAAATCTTATGAATAGCTACAAAATCAGTAGCTCCTTCTACATGGCAGAAGTAAGGGGCAAATATACATGATTGAGTACATCTTCTTCTTAATACTTTGCAGGCACCACACAAAGAATCGGGTCCTAACATGATTTTCTAGATTTTTTTTTTTTAAATTGGGCAGATCTGGCTAGATCTGGGTACTAGGTATATCTGGATAGATTTGGCTGGATGTTGGGACTGGGTAGATTAGGATGGACAAATAGACGAATAGACTTGGAGCCTAGATCTGGATAGATCTGGATGGAACAACAAATAACCGAAGAACCGGGATAGAAACTCACCGTGATCTGGTGGTTGTCGGCACGAATCTGGTGGCTGTCGGTGTAGACCTGGTGGCTGTTGGAGCGGATCTGGGAGGCGGCAACAATGGTGGCTACCGTGGATTTGGGCGGTGGTAATAGAGATCGCGATCTGATGATAATGACATATCTGAGTGGATATGAACTCACCGTGGATTCGTTCTGGTTAGAGCAGCGGTCAGCACAGGTCCATACGAGCGCGGATATGGGCGGCAACAACAACGATGGTAGTCGCGGATCTAAAGGCCACAATGACGGCAAGGCAGCAATGAATGAGGGGACAAAGGAGACGACGGCGAACGAGGGGACAACGGCGACAACGACAAATGAGGGGACGATGGAGAAGGGCGCGGGCGTTGAGAAAGAGAGAGAGAGAGAGAGAGAGAGAGAGATTTTCTTTATTTTTATTTTATTTTTTAATTTTTATTATTATTAATTAATTTGTTTTATTATTATTATTATTATTATTATTATTATTATTATTATTATTATTATTATTATTATTATTATTATTATTATTTTAAGAATAGAAACAAAATTTGCTCAAGAGATTTTTCCATTTCAATATTCTAAACTACCTAAAGAGATTTATTATCCCTAATTCCCTTCTAATTTATTCTTGAAAATTTATTGTGTTCCAAATATAGAAAAATCTTTTGATTTTGAAACTAATTTCTAATCTTCATTTTTCTTGCACAACATTGATCTAAAATTCATCTTCTAAGGCTTGATCTATGCAAGTTGGCTCAATCATTAGATATGAAGGCCACATTAAAAAACATATAGTCCTTACGCCTTAATTTGGTTCTCCAATTATTTTGATACATAGGATGATTACAAATTTGTATTCTTAACAAGTTCATTTAAATCTCTTTAAATGGATCTATTGTTTCCTCATCTTCATTATTTCTCTTTGGCTTAAAGAATTTATTAAATTTAATATAAATAGATTCTTCTAAAGAGTTTGTCCTAAAATTAAACATTTTATAAGCCTTACTATTATTTGAATATCTAAGAAAGATTCCTTGGTCACTTTTAGCCTCAAATTTTCCTATATTGTCCTTTGTATTCAAAATAAAACATTTACATCCAAAGACTCTAAAATAGGATACGATAGGCTTCTAATGTATCTCAAATGGTGTTTTCTTTATGCCTTGCCTTAAAATAAATCTATTTAAAGTGTAACAAACGATATTAATCGCTTCGACTCAAAAATAGGTAGGCAATCTATTCTTCAAAAATATAGTTTTAATCATTTCTTGAAGAGACAATTTTATCATTTAGTTCTCTTTGAACTTTTTTAGTTTTTTTCACAAAGTTTTGAAAAACTTCATTCTTTGAAGTCAAAAGCATAACCCAAGCATCATAAAAAATTTCTTCACTAATTTTCATTTTAAGAAGTTCGACAACTAGATCAAAAATTTCTTGATTATGTTTGGATTTGCATGACCTAATATGTCTTTTATGCCATAAAAATAATATCATTATTCTTTACTATTAGATATTATGTCTAGAAGGTGATAGACCTTTCTTCTTTGGAAATGAGATCTATATATCTCTTCCACTAATCATGTGCTGTGAGCATTCACTATCCATATATCATTTTGCTTCACATTATGGTCCACACGCACGTCTATATATTTGATGAGATCATGTTTTAGGTTTGGGTACCTATCTATAGACGGGTCCCTTGAATCTTTTTTCATTGTGATCAAATGATTTAATTATTCTTGATGTATATGTGGATGAGGAGCAACATTTAAGATTTTATGACCTAACTCATTCAATGTTTGTATTACCCCTTTAGGTATCCACATTTGTATTATGTTGTTTCTCTTAACTTGAGGTCTCCATCTAGGTTGTTTCTATTATTTCTTAGGTGTTTTGTACGTTGGTTTGGGTTTTAAAATTTTCTTTAAAATTAATGTGGCTAAACTTTTCTTTATGGCTTTCTTTTCTACTAATAATTTATCATTTTGAGTGTTTAATATTTTATTTTCTTCTTCAAGATTAATTAATTGATCTTTTAATTTATCTTCATTTTCTTTCTTGAGTTCTTGTGATTTTTCTTTTAAGTTCTTTATTTTACTCTTTAATTTTTCATTTTCTTCTTTATGATTTTTCTTGATTGTATTTACTTCTTTCTTAATAGATATATATTTTATATATACTTCTTCGTATGCTTTTTGTAATTCTTCTAAGTCTAAGTTATCTTCCTTTTCTTCATCTTCTTCTATAGCCATAAAGCATACATGTGCCTTTTCCTTATTGGATTGGAATGACTCGCTAGAATCATCCATATCCCATGCGGGAATGGCATTTCTCTTTGATTTCTTGGCTCTTTTTTATTTCTTCTTCTTTTTCTTTTTCTCCTCACCTTTGAATGCTAATGTTTTCTTTTCATTATACTCTTTAGTATCTTCAATCATTTTTCTTAGCATTCTAAAAATATTTGAGACTTTTTCGAACCATCCATTCAAATTACTAATTGTCTCACTAAGCCATAACTTACATCTTTGATATTGAGACATAAGAAAACTCATTTGAGAATTATTGGTTTCTTCATGAATTCTCTCTAATTCTTTCCATAATTCATGAGATGTGGAGCATGAAGACAATTTTCCACACTCACTAGGCATTAAAGAACTCAAAATTAAATACCTTGCCCTATGGCCCATTTATATTTTTTTTATGTCTTCCTTTGACCATTTTTTCTCATATTGAGAGGATAGATCAAATCCATCTCTAATAAGTCTCCATAAAAGATAACTTATGGAAATGATGTAGGATTCCATCATAATCTTTCAAAAAGCATAATCCTTTCTAATGAGCATTGGAGGACTAGAGAGGATTGAGACATCACCTAGGGATTGGTTAAAATAAGAGGCCATTATAAGATCTTATCCTAAAATTAGAGATTGATAATCACAAATATTTTAAGACTCGCTTTGATACTAATTGTTGGTCCCTTAAGATATGGTCACTCAAGAGAGAGGTGAATTGAGTGTTTAAATTTTTTCTCATTTTTAATAAATATTATTGATTAATTATTTTCTCTAAGAATATATATAAATTATTTTCTTTTAATTAAATTCTTGTTATTTAATTTTAAACAAGTTAAGGTTTTATAACTATGTATATGTAAGTTTGAGATTAATAAATTGCAAGCCACAAGAAATAGCAAAAATAAATAAATGAGACACAAGACAATTTATAGTGATTCGGTGTCTCCACACACACCTATTCCACTCTACTAAGGTTTCAACCACCCTTGGGGTTCCACTAATCTCATCAAGATTTTCACACTAGTTCACCTTGGAAACTAGATACACTTCTATATTACAATGGGTTATAAGAAAACCACCAACACCAAGGTTTTCTCCCTAATTTACCTTGAAAACTAGATTCACCTAGATTTTAACGGTTCTAGAAAACTTATACAATCCACAATAGTAATTTAAATATTACAAATAATTTATCCACACTTGGACACAAATAAGTAATTAAGAACAAATTATGCAAGGCAATAATATTTAAATAAATAAATAAATAGTGACCTTAGTTTGAATGAAGAAGATTGGGATTCGTTTTTGCAATATCTTTTTCTCCTCTTGCCTTGTGGCTCTTCGATAGATGAACAATGAATCTTTGAGAGCCTTGAAATATTTGAAAATTAGCTTGAGAGCTTTTGGGAGCTTTGGATATGCAATATGTGTAATGGATACTCAAAAAATGAGTTTGAGGGGTATTTATAAGCATTTTAGACACTAAAGAAATGATCAATATGAAGTTTGAAATTCAAAAAATGTTTAAACTTTCTTAAACAATAAGAAAACATGTCTCACATTTAATTCAAAATAAATTTACTTTTTGCATGAGAAATCAAGATTTGAAAATTCAAATATAAGATTTTAAGATATAAATGATTAAAATAAGAAAACATGTCTAAAAGCAATCTCCTTTAATTCAAAATAAATTTACTTTTTGTATGAGTAAGAGAAAACATGTTTAAAACTAATTCTCTTTAATTCAAAATAAATTTCCTTTTTGTATAAGAAAGAGAAAACATGTCTAAAAGTAATTCTCCTTTAATTCAAAATAAATATACTTTTTGCATAAGTAATAAAAATATTTATCAATAAATGAAAATTCAAACATAAATTTTTGAAACATAAATGATTAAAAGAAGGAAATATGTCTAAAGACGATCCACATTTAATTCAAAATAAATTTACTTTTTGTACCCACTTTTAATTCAAAATAAATTTATTTTTTTATATGAGAAAAAAATATATTTATATCGTAAAAATATTTTTATTAATCATTAAAACTTAATTAATATGAGCAAGTTAGCTCAACATCAATCATATGATCTATCACAAGCGTCACATTCAGCAATTTCTCTATAAATACCTATTAACCCCTCAGTTTTCAACAAGTCATTCCTACTTCAGAGCTTCTCTTTACACTTCTGTGTCACTCACTTGAAGGGTCCACCTACATGTCTTCCTTATACTTATCACCCTTGTACCTTCTCATAGTGCACCTACAGATCTCATCCATGCAACACATCCAAGCATACTACATCTCTATTTCTCCACTTAGGCATCGAAGGGCCCACGCGGGAGAAATCCTCACATGCCTTCTAACTATCTCTTGTCTTGCAGACTACCTAGAATACTCATTCGCAAACTCTACAGTCACCCTCCAGAGACATATTCGAGGCACCCCTACCTTTCTAGTGCTCTTTCCTTCTACTCCCCTAGACAGCAGGTCGAGCCCTTAGCTGCCAGTCTTTTTCGGCAACTCTTTGCTTTTCCTTCTTGCTTGGCCCTACCAACTGTTTGTCAAGGTTCCCCTACATACAAATTCAATTGTTGTAGTCTAGAAATAATAATTTGGCACCATATGTGAGAATAAGCAAAGGGTAAAACCATATGGTGAGAAAGTGTAAAAATCTAGAAAAAAAAAATAAAAAAATAGTAATAATAATAATGATAAATAATAGTATTAATAATTTAATTCTGAAATAAATAAATAAATAATATATACATAATAAATAAAATAAAATAAAATAAAATAAAAAGGGGAAAATATAAAAAGAAAAGGGGGAGGCGTGCGGGCAACCCCCCCAGAAACCTGCAATCTCTCTCTCTCTCTCTCTCTCTTGCTTTCTCTCTCAGATTTTCGTCGATTATTCATGATCTAACCGTTCGATCGTCAATCCGACTTCTTTTTTACCGTTTAAGAGCCCCCGATCTACAAAGAGGTAAGTGATGTGCTTTGTTCTTTGTTGGTTTTCTGTTGTTTCATGGGAGGTATGTATACAGACGCGATATGGGTTTTGGCCAGTTGTTTAAGGTCAGTTCTACAAAGATCCGACCGTTGGATTTTGTTGGTTTTGGGATATGTTGGTCGGATTTCTCGAGGGTGTCGGATAATGGTCTCCGATCGTCGAAAATCGCAAGCCACGTTGGCCGATGGTGACTAGTAGTGAGCTTCGTTTTTGGCTGAAAACTAAACCCTAGATCTATGAAAATCTATGTAATACCCAAGAGATTCTAAAGGACTCAAGGGTAAATTGTCTTAGGGGCAAAAATGGAATTTAAGAATGAATGAAGGGTATAATAGTAATTTATTACCGTATAGTTGACCGAATTAACTGCCGGGAGTGTCCTGGAGCCGAGATGCCAAATGAAAATGATGTGGCATTAATAAACACCCCGAGATAGGATTTATGGTGTCGAAAGAAATTGGATTGGGAGTGATTTTCGGTTCAGCTAAAATGCAGCTGCCAATTAGGCTGCAATACCGAATTGTTATAGACGATTCCCAAGAAGTCAACGGAAGCTTGATGGGGTTTCAATTTTTCATAAAGAACAACCCTTTAATGGTTTCAGGAAGAAACAAAGAGGTTTAGGGCCAAAACGAAAATTTGGATCTAAGTGCAGGTTTTGAAAATTGTCAGGGGAAGGTCAAAATGATATTTTTTCGGAATCTTCAAGGGTCAAATGGATGTTTTAGGACTTGAGGGACTTATAGACAATTATCAAAAGTCAAGGGGCTTGGTGAAATGGGCCAAAGTGAGAAAGCCCAAGTTTGAGGGGCTAAAGTGCAATTTCAAGAAAACCTCCAAACAACCATGGCCAACCAACCCATCAAATTATTGAAATCGCCCATAGGGATGGAACAAGGGTTGCTCAGGGATGCTTTTTGATGAAGGCTTGGCCGACAACGGCCAATGGGTTGGCCAGAAAAGCAAAAAGAAAAGCGGACGAATATTCGCACGTCTGCAACTCAGATTTTGGTCAGCTTGGGTTGTTTCCAAGCCAATTTAGGGGAGGTGGAGACTCTCAGGGCAATGGGTCAAGTGGCCAAGGGCATTTGGATGCTCGGATTCGGCTATAAATAGCTATGGCTTGATCGAAAATTTCAAGGAGTTGAAGCTCCAAATTGATCTCATTTTTGAATGAATCGGCATCCCAAATTAGAGGGATTTTGTTTCCCATGCCCTAAGGATGAAATCTGGAAACTTTGGAGCATTTTGGTGGCCGTTCGATGCTTCGCCAGAGTTGGAGGCGAGCGGTTTGGCCGAGCCTTTTTTAGGTAAATCGGAGCCCTTCCTGAGCTCCTTTCAGGCTGTGGGATAGGCCATTTGGATCGACTTGAGGAGAGGAACAAAATGGCATCAAAATTCAGAAACTCCGGTGTGCCGGAGCCGAAGAAGAAGGCTGAAGCATAATGTAATACCCCGAGAGCCTAGAGAAGTTAGAATATATCGAGGATAGTGTAAGAAAGGAAACAACACTAGCTGGATACCTTTTGGGCTGAATGTTGGCAAAGAACTCCCAAGTTAAGCGTGCTTAACCTGGGGCAATCCAATGATGGGTGACCCCCTGGGAAGTTCGCGTAGGTCCATCAGGGTAAGTTGTTCCGGTTCTTCCTATCGCTCGAACGGGATGTTACAAATGGTATCAGAGCCGACCCTCGAGCCTCTGAGCGCGGTGGTGGGGCAAACCTCAGTGAGGAAGCTGAGTCCCTGAGGGGGGGTGCGTGTAGGCACCTTAGGCAAATCCCACATCGGCCATGCATCGGGGGGAGATCTGGGACCGGTTGTAAGGTCGCATGACGAGAACGTCATGTGCTTAAGGGGGGGAGAATGTAATACCCCGAGAGCCCAGAGAAGTTAGAATATATCGAGGATAGTGTAAGAAAGGAAACAACACCAGCTGGATACCTTTTGGGCTGAATGTTGGCAAAGAACTCCCAAGTTAAGCGTGCTTAACCTGGGGCAATCCAATGATGGGTGACCCTCTGGAAAGTTCGCGTAGGTCCATCAAGGTAAGTTGTTCCAGTTCTTCCTATCGCTCGAACGGGATGTTACACATAAAGCTCACTCGTGGCCTTCACGGACAGACGCGTGGATCATCCTTCCTTGGGCGCGTGAGGGCGCGTCCCTACATGGAAAAATGTGAGAAAATTTTCTAAATTCCTATAATTTTGTAATCTTGAAGTGTGTGCAATTAGTTTTGAAGTTAGGATTCCCGATGTCTCGATTTTTGCACCAAAGAGCCTTGTTTTACGTGAAAGCGTAACATCCGGGTAAGTCTAGTATTTTTTCCTTGAAGTTCATAGCCTATAATGAATTGTTGTGGAATTAGATTTGAGAAAATAGTCTCAATAGTATTTTTGGGAATTTTTAGAGGGAAAAATGAAGAAAAATAGGAAGAAAATGAAATATTGAGATATTTAGTGATTAAATATTCTTTTTATGATTGAGGTGATCAAGGAGATGTAATGGGTGCAACTTTCGAGAGTTGGCACAAAAATCGAGGTCAGGCACGCATATCGAGGCGATGCGCATTTTTCGAAGTGTCTTGATCTTTGGGCAAATGTGATTTTTTCCTATCCTATATGATATGATTGTTTATTATGCATGATATTCACGAAAGATATGATTCATTTTGTCATATTATATGGAAAGTCTATGATAATTGCATGACATGATGTTATTGTCATATTAAAATTTGTGCATGGGAATGGGATGTCACCCCCAGAGTGTAGCCGTAATTCCCCAAGGGTAATGATGGAATAACGTTAGGCTTATTCTGCAGAGGTTCGGGATTTGCCTAGGATTTTGTGTCGGGCTGGTGGGACTGAGAAGTTACATTAAGGGCAAATGTTATTCATGTTATCGCATCATGCATTTATATATATGTTTTGGACCCTCACTAGAAGTTTCATTTTTTAATGGGTTATACCCCTGGAACATTCAACTTTCCAGTTTAGACTTGTAGCTTAGGCAAGGAGCAGGTTGAGATGAGACGGCACATGATGGTGTGGCCGATGGATTCAACGAGCTATCTTGGATATGTTTTAGCTAATACTTTATTGATGATTAGCCTTGTTAGAACATTTTGGAATCTTCATGTATTTATGTATTTCAATATTGAGGATATGATGTTAACTATGGTACGGATTCTTATGTTATAAATAAAGTGAATTGATTATGTACTATATCAGGTTTCGATTATCGCTTTCACATTGTGAACTATTTGTTGGGGGTTTTGTTTGGAACTCGGTACTTAAAGTTTAAGTTATGTACTGAGAAAGAAAGAAAAAAAATAATTTACGTATATTTTAGGCCTCAGCATAGTGACACGCTCTGTAAGAGAAAAGCGGGGTGTTACAATCTAGCCATCGATCTTTCTTATTTTTGGGTACATTGGTCCCCTTGGTGCTTCGCACCTCGTGGTAGCCTCCGATCGTAGAAAAAATGGTCGGCAGTCGGCGATGGCCAGAATTCGTCCTTGCGTTAGCCGAAAATTAATTTTTAGATCTGTAAACATCCAGCCGTCCAATGGTTCTCATTTTGAGATATGTTGATGTTCGTGGCGAGGGCTTCAAATTGGTATGCTGGTTAGCCATTTTTCACTGGTTGGCGGCAGTCGCCGGTGGCAATAGAATATCAAAAAGAAAAAAAAAAGAAAAAAGAAGGCTTTTGGGGTTGGGCAGGTTGGGCTAGGTTTTGGCCTAGGATGGCAAGGCCCGATTGGGTTATAAGATGGCCCAATGTGTTGGGCATGGCCTGGCCCAGTTGTGGTAGCCCTTGGGCTGGCCCACTCGGCTTGTTCTCCCTTCTTGTCGCTTGTTCATGAATCTAGGGTGGCTTAGTTAGGTTGGTCCTACTCAGGATATCGACGTCGGTCTAATTTGGGTTCTCCTTAGGTCCCTTGGAATTGGTGATGTGACTGGCGAGTCACTTTGTTGATCAGAGTCCTAAGGACGAAGCCCTATTAGATGACTCGAGGCCGAGCAAGACTGACCTCGAGTGCATTCTAGGCTAGCCTATGATGATGACTTGGGTTTATCTCGAATCTTGATTTTTGATGGATTCATTTTATTCTGAGGTTAGAACATTACAATTTATTTCTTTTAAGCTATTTATTAAATTATTAATTAATTAATTATTATGTTTGTAAAAAATTTATCAATTTAGTTATAAATATAAATATATATGTATTTTGAGAAAGAGAAACTTTAAAAATATTATCTATATTAAAGGAAATCTAATTTATGGGTGAATATAGAAATATATATATATATTTTTATTTGTAGCCTATAAGTGGGTGTGTAGTTCCACTATACACTTACGCATAGCATGCAAGGCGAGGCATGATGATGTAGTCGATGGCTAAGCTCGACGAATTCCATAGCGTCAAATTCGAATATTGTGCGGGCCAAGGTATAAAATAACTGATTTAGGGTGTTAGGCAATGGATAAGATTTTCGATAATTTTTATTTCGTTGCTACTTTTATAACCCAAATGTGACCACCCCATTCTGTTTATTGTAGGCTTGGATTCCTAAGATTTTGCTCGACCTTCTCCCCAGACTCGGACTTGAGTCATTATTTCTCAGGCGAGTAGACATAATATGTTATGTTTACCTTATTTTATGCAAGTATATATATATTGTTCCATGCATAACTTATATATGATTTTTTATATGCGAAACACAGAAAAACACTTTTAAATGTTTCTGAACTGCATGAAATATTTCCATCATACTAGGAGAGACATAAGCAGAAAGATACCCTAACTAATTTCTTGTCTTGAGAATGTGAAATATTGAATGATATGGTGTATTTTAGGCACCGCATGAAATGATAAATGGTTATGATTTGTGCATTAAGTAGTGTATCATTTGCATTACTATTAGATGACTATCTAGTAGATTCCCTTGTGACTTATAACAGGAAAAAATCATAGTACTGTGAGGCTTGGCATGCTAAGGCCATAAGAGACACGGATAGTATGTTTCAGCACTGCTATCACGTGAGCTATAATGGTATTATAGTGTGATGATGATGTATGTGCCAGTATATGTACTTGTGTGCATGGGTGTATAGACGTTAGGCTAGTTTCTACTAGTGTGTCCTCACATTCGGTGCATGCATTACATATAAAAAGTATAGGAGACTTAGGTGGTTAGGTGAGCAACTTATGGGGGTTGTCTCTAGGCACCTACTTTTCCTACACTATGTTTTCTTTTGAACCTCAAATTATGTAAACTTATGATACATGTACCTGTTGTTCATCTTATTATTATGTTATTGGGCTAAAGGCATAATCAGCCCCCTCACCTTTTATCGTTTAACTATTTAGCCCCCTTAACTCAAAGAAGGACCTATTAGCCCCCTCAACTTCCAATTTTAAAAATATTAGGTACCTCAACTACTAATTTTGTAACAAATACATACCTTACTGCAGCAAGCATTTGGGCGTGAGTTACACGCGGTGGGCCCCACATTAATCAAGCCAATGGGAGCATGCCACGTGTCTCCGTCTGCAAGAGAGGAAGAGGCCGGTGGGCGGCGGCGGCGAATAGCCGCCTGAAATGATAGTAAGAAAGAGAACGAGCGGGACTGACAGAGAAAGAGCGAGAGAGGGGCAGAGAGAGGAAGAACACGACCGCCCCCCTCCGACGCCATAGCTGGCCACCCGCCCCAAATCGACGCCTGCACCGCCCCTCGATGCCATAGCCGGCCACCTGCACGAGGAAGGCGAGTGATACAGAGCAAGAGAAGGAGAGCGAGAGATACAGAGAGAGAGAAAGAGCGAGAGATACAGACACACAGAGAGAGAGAGAGAGAACGAGAGCGAGAGATACAGAGAGAGAGAGAGTGAGAGATACAGACAGAGAGATGCGAGAGCGAGAGCGAGAGTGAGAGTGAGAGAGAGGTAGAGAGAGGAAGAAGACAACCGCGGAAGAGGAAGACGCCATCGCCGCCCCCCGACCCCAATCGACGCCCAACGCCCAGATCTGCCCGCGACCCACCTCCCACGCCGCCCCCCGACCCCAATCGACACCATCGTCCTCTGCCCGCCCACGCCTGGGCGCTGCTATCGACGACCCTCCAACCTCGATCGACGCCTCGGACACTGCTGGTGACCACCGACAGAGAGAGCGAGAGCGAGAGAGAGGTAGCGAGTGGTAGCGGGCGGGAGGAAAGAGGCAGCGAGCGAGAGGAGGTTGCCGAAGACAACAAGGAAGAAGAAGGTGATGTGTTGCACGCGCCTCAATCGCGTGTGTAATACACGTGTTGACCCAGGTGTGTGTAAGATTTAAAATTGGAAGTTGAGGGGGCTAATAGGTCCTTCTTTAAGTTAAGGGGGCTAAATGGTTAAACGATAAAAGGTGAGGGGGCTGTTCATGATGATCATCCTAGCATTTTTATTGCATACTCTCCTAGTAGGCATATCATACCTTTTACTCGCGAGTCCACAAGACTCACCCCTTTTTTTTAATTTTTTTTTTTCAAGAGATCCTTCTTTTGAATTCTAGTCCAGCAGATCTTCTGGTATGATGTCAGATCCCATTTTGATTCCTGATGTGATATAGGATATTCTGTGGAGACGCATACACGTATTGTTGAGTCTGTTCATTTGTCTTTTATTTTTGTGGTACAAATTTGTGCTAAAGGCCCGAGATATGAGACTGTATATATATATTTATAATAGTAGGATGATGGATATTCATATTTTTGTACAGCTGCTATATATGAGTCATTGAAATATTTTTGTGGATAGTTGATATGGTATTTTACTCTATGTTTCTATGTTTTGTCAGTAGTATTAATGCTTTTACCATATCGAGCTAGAGAAAGAGGCTCACTAATCCACGGTGGGGCCGCTGAGCCTAGGGATTAGTGCCGGTCATAACTTATTAGAATTCGGGTCGTGACAGAAAAGCGAGGTCGACCCATATTAGAGAATCACCATAGCCTAAAAAGACACTTAGGGAGCCCATCGGAGTGCTCCTGCACAACTCTCAAGAATCTTTCGAGAGGTCACATGGAAAATTTCCCTAAAGAAACACCTAAAAGCTTTCACGAGTCTCTTCTCCTACTATTATGCATATTTTAAGGCTTTTATCCTACTATTATGTTGTCTCCCTAAAAAATGCAACTGGACCTTAAGGGAGGGCATCCCATCTCAACTCAGTCGAGAAATGTCCCTCAACCTGGTCTTCCTCGAGACTAGATACACGAGGAGGCGAAGAAAGTTGGGAAAGCATCAACGGATGAAACGATACCCCATATTATCTCTCGAGGATCCAAGTTTGAGCAACCAATGAGAAGAGTCCTCGAATAAGAAATGACCATCCTTCCCTGCAACACTATTCACTAAGGGACAACATTGCTTTGAAGCTAGGTTGGTAAAGTTACTACTCCTCCATGGATTCCTAGAAATGGTCACCCATGAGAAGGAGCAACATCTCACTTGATCAAGGAGCATCTGACTAGCACCAAACACTCCCTCAACCATGATAGCTCATATGTAGCTTGCAGAAGTAGGCGAAATACGCCGAATCGTTCAAACAAAATACCCATGTATGCAAACACACGCAAATGTAGGCAAAATGTGTTGAACCATGTAAAAAAAAAAAACTATTCGCATAGTATGCGTGCATCTATAAATGTAATGAAATGGAAGCATCATTGTTAGTATGATCATCACTTTTGCTATCCAACTCAGAGCTACTTCTTCTTACATTCTCATCGCGGAGATATGTACGATATGTTGAACCGGGCTAACAAAAATATCTATGGTTGTCTCTTTATGATGTGAACAGTAAAAATGCTAAGGCAAGAGCTGTCCAAAAGCATGTAATTCCAAGTTTTGGACTAATTACTCACTCAAGGGCTAAACAATTTCAAAAGGAACTTGAGCTATTTATTGGAAAAACTCTAACCCATTTGAAGGAGTTAGAGTTCAAAGTGAATGAGTTAAAAACCAAAGTAATCACATTGCTCACTTGCTTATAAGGTTAGTCATGAAACTGATCAGAGGGGTAATTTTAGAACTCCATAACTTTTGAATGGCTTGAAATTATGAGGCATGCCATATGTCAATAGAAAACTTAAGATCTCAATTACAACTTCCTATATTCATGGGTGCCATTTTGAATTTCTAGTTGTATTTTATAACCGTTTCAAGTTTGGTGGTCAGTACTCATTGGGTGGAGCGAGAATTACAAATTTTGGGCATCTTTTATTCATTTGTCTTTTCTTTTGATTATTATATTTTTTATATTTGAATTGTGTCTTTTACTTTAATTATTATGTCACCCATACTTAGAGGGATGTTCCAAGACTAGTATTTATATGTGTCTTTTGCTTTAATTATTATGCCACCTATGCTTGGAGGGATGTTCCAAGACTAGTATTTATATGTGTGATCTTGTAATGTTTTGGGAATGAACATTTTTATCAAGAAAGTTTAGAGAGCATTTTATACAATGCTTATCTAAACAATTCATTTGTTTAGTGACGAATTTACTTAATTCTTATCACTCTTTCTTCTTCTATCTTAGAGTGTGACGAATCAAAACTGGTATTTTTTTGTTTGTGGTGAATTTTCTTATCAAACAAGGGGTGCTGGTAGTTCTTTTGTATTTTGGGCACATCACTTCATGCAACCATCTCCCCAAGATAAACATCTTCCTCAGATGTCGATGGTTATCTTCTCAAACGTTTTCCATTGATTGCCTTCTCATATATCTTCATATGGACATTCTACTATGAACGTAGGTGAGGTATATATAACCGCGTCAACAAAAGCATCCTCGTATATGACCATCTTCTCACATGTTATCTTCTCGGGCATTCCCTTATATCGCAAAGGTAAGCGCAATATGCTAAATCACGTCAACAAAAATATCTATCTTGATCCTCTCAGGCGATCATTTCCCTAGGACAAACATTTTCATTGGGTGCCAATGGCTATCCTCTTCAATGACTACCATTACCTTCTCATATAAGTATTATACTATAAATGTATATCAATCCAAATCGAGTCAACAAAAAGATTTCTATTAAGAAATTTGTATTTTGATTTATTGACAAAATAGTTTTTGGAAAATATATTTTCAATAAATTTATTTTATTGATGATTTTCAAAACATTTTATAAATTCTCCTAAATTGGAGAACTTCATGCTTATATATATATATTTCAAAATGGCTCAATATAGCTTTTGATCTAATCGAGTAATTGCTCAGTATGCTTTCAAAATCAATCGAGTAATCCTTTGAGTTAATCAAGTAAAGCTTTTAAAAATATTTTCAAACAAGTGTGCTTTAAATCCGAGTAAAGCCTAGTGTATTTTTCAAATTAGTCGATTACATGTTTCAGTAAAATCATCTTTCAATCGACTATTAAAATCCATATACTTGAGTGCTTAGTGCATCCCTCTATATCTTAAATTTAATTGAGTAAGGAGTTTTTTTTTTAATCAAGTATCAATATTTTGTACTCGAGTAAATCCTTCTGAAAATCGAGTATCTTCTATATCAAAATTTTTGAGTGTCTCTTTAATCGAGTATAGCTTTTTTATCAATTGACTAATGTATTTTATCAATCGAGTATCTATATGTGTTAGTCGAGTGAAGAAAGGTTTGTCTCTTGTTGAATCTTTGATCTTAAAGTTAATCGAGTATAAAATGTTTGTACTCGAGTAAATGTATCTATTAGTCGAGTAAGCTTAGCCCAGCAATTGAGTAAGAAATGCATAGTCTCTTAGCTTCTGAGTTAGTCAAGTATTGAATTGATTATACTCGAGTATGTCTTATAGATAATCGATTACTTGAATAGTCCAATCGAGTAAGCGTTATATTAGTCAAGTAACCTTAAAAGTTAGTCGAGTAACAGTTGTCAGACTTTGAAAAATATAGTTGTTAGACGCATTAAATGATTGCTAGTTTTATCTTTTTAATACATTTAATGAATTTCATACAACATGGGCATTTTTTAATGAATTAATAAATGTTGTTTAATGTTTATAGAGACAAAAAGTGACGGTTGTGAGACAAAATGAACATTCTAATTTGATTTCTACCATGTTAGCTAACATTCAATGGAATAAAATCTATAAATAAGAGATGAAACTACTTGGAGAAGGTTAGAAGAACCGAATGCAAAACTCTAGAGCAATCTCTAAAAAGATTTCAGTGATCTCATTCGAATTCTCTTACTTCTCACTAGCTTACTCTTTAAAAATTTTTCTGTGAGAAATTCTTTAGAGAATGTTCTTCATTCTAAATCTTGTAACTCTCTTTGTCAATAGAAAACCTTTTGTGGTTACTATTTCATTCATATTTTTCTCTTGAGAAATTCTTCACATCTTTTTGTGAAATTCTTGTAAAAGTTATGCCTGATCCTTTAAAAGGTAGTGGTTGTGGTTTAGCCTATTTGTGAAAAGCCAACTTGTAAGGGTTATGTCTGATCCTGTGAATATGCAATGATTGTGGCTAAGCCTTTTTGTAAAAATCCAACTATATAGTTTTGTAGTTGAGCCTGTAAAACTACAAGGTAATATAATACACTTGTGAGTCCTTGGTTGTGAACCAAGGTAATGGACTAGGCATTTGAGGCTGAACCACTTTACATCATGTGTTATGCTCTTGTTATTTTATTTACAGCATTATTATTTGAATTCCTTTTATTTAAGTTTATTTTTTCAAGAAAGGTGAAAAAACTTAATTCACCCCCTCTTAAGCTAACTTTTGTATCAATTTCTAATATGCTTATTGTGGATGTAGGTGAGATGCACCGAATCGCACAAACAAAATATCCATGTAAAAACTATATCGTCACGGATGTAAGTGAGATGCACCAAACCACATAAACAAAATATTCATGTAAGAACTATACCATCACTGATGTAGACAAAATGTGTCAAATTACGTAAACAAAATACCCATGTGTAATCGCGAATGTGGGTGCCATGTATCGAATCGCGCTAACAAAATTATTTCCTTAAGGTTACCACTCTTTGTAACAACGAACGTAGGTTAAATGCACATAACTATGTAAACAAAATGTTTGTGTATCATGTACGTATTCGTTGAGGTAGGTATGATATGCTGAACCGTGTTAACAAGGTATCTATCTTTTTGGATATTCGCTGCTATCTTCTCATGCTCTCTTATATGGTTGTTATATCGCATATGTAGGTCAGCCCAAACCACGCAATTCAAGACATTTCAGTAGAAACATTAAATATTAGAACACTATATAAAGAGTTGGTGTCTGAAAAAAGAAGCTAATGAGAAACTGACATATCTAAGTTCTAAAGCTTTTAAAGTGTGCTTTAGTGCTCGTGATCTTTCAAAAAGAAAAGAAAAGAGAGATTGTGCATCGCATTCTTATCTTCATATCTCTTTGTACACCCAAGAGAAGTGTATGTCTTCTTATATCACTTAAAATCTTCTCTTTTATCCTTTATTACCACTTTATTGTAAAGCTGTAAAGGTTAAGCCTAATCCTTGTAAAAGATATTGGTTGTGGTTGAGTTAGTTGTAAAAACCAATTGTTGTAAAGGTTTGTAATTGAGCTTGTGAAAAAGCTACCCAAAAGTAAGTTTGGGTTGACTAAATTCTTGGTTGAGTGATAAGGTAGTGGAGTAGAAAAGTTGGTAAACCACTCTAAATTTCCTATGTGCTACAATCTTTCATTTTTTGGTCACTTTCATTTTTAAATTACTTGATTTCTTAAAAAGGGTGAAAGCTTAATTCACGCCCTCTTAAGCTAACTAGGTTTTACAAGTGGTATCAAAACAGGTCTCATTTATAGGTTTAACAACCCTAGAGTAAATATCAAATGGCCAATACATTAAGCAATTCCTTCTGGGAAAGCCAATCCTGCAACAAGCCACTGTACTTTGATGGAAGCAATTATGCCTATTGGAAGAATAGGATAAAGACCTTCATTCTTTCAAGAGATGTTAAAGCTTAGAGAATAATAGTGAGTGGATTCCAGACGCCAACATTAGCAATAGGAAACATCATCATTCCAAAGCCTGAAGAAGATTAGATTAACAACAATATAAGGATGATCAAGCTAAATGTAATAGCCAAGAACATGCTAGAATGTCCACTCAGCCTAGAGGAATACAACCGGATCTCAGCATATGAGACATTCAAAGAGATTTGGGCAAATTTGAGGTAACACATGAAGGAACCTCTCATGTAAAAAGGTCCAAAATTCGTGTGTTAAAGCATGATTATGAGTTATTTTTAATGTAACCTGGTGAAACTATAAAAGACATGTATACTAGGTTAAACAATATAGTCTCCAATCTAAAAAACTTAGGAAAATCGATTTCAAATGAAGATATAGTTAAATTGTTTTTGCAATGTTTACCATATGAACGACATCCTAAAGTTATTGCAATACAAGAAGCATGAGATTTAAAAAAATTGTCCCCAAATAAACTGCTAAAATCACTTATGACTCTTAAACTCAGCATAAGAAGGCAAGAGGAAATTCTAAATAATAAAAATAAAGGAATAGCCTTAAAAGTCTCTAAAAAGAAGAATCTAAATCTAAATCTAGTGATTTAGAAGATGCCGCCTTGCTAAAAATTTATTGAGAAGATTTAAAAATAAAAATTGTAGACATTTTTGTTGGGACAGGTCTAAAAAGGCAAACAAGGAGTCAAAATTAGAGATCAATGCTATGGATATGGGAAGAAAAGCTTAACGAAGAATGCCCAAAAATCAAGAGGGAAGAAAAGCTGCTAACAATATGGAGTGATGAAAATTCAAATGCTATCAAAATTCCCTATAGGAAGTAATATCTTAGATAAAATCCTAGAATCTCATAAAGGTTTTTATGATAAAGTTGGCTTACAATATAATGAAAGTAATAATAAAGAATTAGGTAAATTAGTCACAACAAAGACTAAACATAAATTAGGCTCAAAATTGATGACCTTAAATTTTTTCACAAATTAAATGCCCAATTTTGTGAATTTTAGATAATTAATGTGTTAATTAATTTATTTTTGAGTTAATATTTCACTAATATTTATTTTATTATGTGATATAGTTGGAGGAGGAATTAAGAGGCTAGCTAATTGGAAGTCAAAGTTTTTAATTAACATGGAAAAAGAAGCTGGGGTCAAATTGGAATTCTACATGCACAAGGATTGAAATTCTAGCTTGGACCTCTACTTAGTTTTCAAGTCATAAGTTCCTCCATAGATATCGAATTTAGGTGTTCTTATATGCGTTGAAAATCTAAGACAATTATCTATAACTTTCATGAAGCCCACGGGAAGGCAGTCTAAAACGCGTGCAAAGTTACTTAACGTGAACAACCTTCATGTGAAAAGAGACTTGTTAGTTTGGGAATCTATTTCTAAGTTGGTTCAGGACTACTTAAAGGAGTCATCTATTTAGGGACGTGGAAAAAACATTATAGAGAAGATTAGACATCACAAAACCCTAAAAAAAAAAAGAGAGAAAAAATGTAACTTTTGGGAGAGAATATAGATTTTCTTTTAGGAATATTGTTTTGCTTCATTCCTTCTTCTTTTGAGCTTTTTGTTCCAGCCACTCGTCCACTCATTCTTAACTTTTGCAGTAGCCTAGAGGGATCAAAAGCAATGTTTCAAAGTCAAGAGGTTCAACAAAGAGTTTTGCTTCATCAAGGAAGAGTCAAGGCGACATCAAAGAAAATCAGTTTTATCTTTTACATTTTGTTTTTCTTTTATTATTTAGGATCTCAATTATGTAGCAAATCTTGGATGATTTTGGAGATATATTATTCATTATGAGTGGCTAATTAATTTTCTAGGGTTTTTAAATGATCCTATGCATTGAAACTTTATTAGTTTACTCAATTTTTACTTGTGATTGTTACTTCGACTATGTTTATTTTGTTCTAAACTTAATGCTTGTAATTACTCGATCACCAATTACAAGATTTGAGATTTCTTATGAAGTTAGACATAGATAAGTAAGGAATAGACTTTTGAACAAAATAACATGTGTTAATGGGGGGATAAGATTCACTTGATTACATGTGCAATCTTTGATTATATTTGTTATGAATATTTTCATGTTATGAGTACTTATGCATAATATGTTCTCTAATTCTAATTCACATAGACATCTCCTTTTGCTTTTTCTTTGAGTTACTCTACAAGCACAAGTAGTTAGAAGAGCTACTTGGAGCGCTCTTGGAATTACTCTTCAATGCTTAAGTCAAATCAAATATAGAGTTCTTTTTTTTTATTACTGGAAGGTAGAATAGAATATAATCTCCTATTATTGGTGAAATTATCATTATATATGCATTTCATGTAAGTCGGTGACACTTTCTTTTACCCTTTTACCTTATTACATTACATAAGAGGTCTAGTCTATTTTCAGGTACTCTTCAAGCAAGTTTATTAATTCAAGGGTTCATTTGAATTTAAATTTGTCAGGGAAAATTAAATGTGTTTTCTCTTGAATAATTACAAGAAAGTATAAGAACATTGTGTGAGTGTGCATTGAAGTTTGTATTTCTCAAAACATAAAATTATAACTAATGAGGGAAAATGCCCTCGGGTTTATAATTACTCCTATATCCCGAGAATATAACTAGTAATAGTAAAGACACGTGCTTCCTGGGAGGCCAATCTAAGATCGCCATCCAGCCTAAGTTTGGGAGGGACATGTGGCAAAGGCATCTCACCAAAACTGGCTAATCTATTGTTTAACAAAGATTTCCCAAATTCCTAGACCTCAATCATCGTTCTGAAGATCACGGAGGTGGGGATTATCCCGAGCTCCTTGGAATAGATAACCATATCCATATCATTAAGATCATGGCTCTGCAAAGGACGGGATGGGGATCTCAGCGATTCGAAAAAGGAATTCTTATCTTGGCAAGATGATAAAAAGAAGGCAATCAAGTCGAGTAAGGGATTCCTCTTTTTTTCTCTAAGTTCTCTACTATATACTTGAAGTTTGTGATAAATCAGTGAACTGAGTTGATCGTCGGAGTAATCACAGGGGAGCAAGTCCTCGACTTCATCTTTTGTAGATAATGGGTTTGAGGTAGGAGGGTGTGATCTGCTTTCGCATCATCAATAACCTTGTATCGATTGGTTAAGTTTAGAATTTAAGGTTTTATTTGAAGACATGAGGTATGGATAATGATTCATATTGGTAAGAGATTTGATTTTAGCTCCTCCATTAGACGGAGGTATCTATTTTATGCATATATACATATATATTTATATATAAGTACATGGGTATTTATAGACATACATACCTATATATTTAGGCACATATATAATATTATATATATTTATAAATTTGCATATATATACATATGCGTTAAGCATGTGTATGAATACATATTATATACTAGAGAGGTGACCCATGCTATGTGCATGTAAAAAGGCAAAAAATAAATAAATAAAAATTGATTGGGTGACAATTTATAGTATCAGTTTACTTTTTAATATTTTTAGGCAAAATTTTAAATAAAATTAGCTTTTTAATGGAGTAGTAAAATTATTTGAAAAATCAATTAGTTTAAAGGTTATGAATTTTGTATACATTTACATATATACGTATAGAGGGATGGTATGTTGCAAAAAGTAAAAAATAAATAATTATAAATGAAAGTCTGTTGAGTAAGTGTTGACAATTACAGTTTGCTTTTTAATTTTTTAGATAAAATTTTAATCAGAATGAGTTTTAGTATAATAATTAAATTATTTAAAAAATTAATTATTATTTAAAAATCACGAGTTCAAATCTTGATAATATAATTAATTTTTTTTTGTAAACAAAATACATAAAAAAATATTTTTAAAAACACTCTATTGATAAGATTTGGTAATCCCAACACCATACCCTTCATGTGTTTAATTTAAAAAGTAAAAATTAAATACATTAACAAGATTTAAATTCATAATATCTAATCAGTAACAAAATTTTTAAAATAACTTTACCATCATGTGAAGACTCGTTTTATTTAAAATGTTACTTTAAAAAATAAATTATTACTATCATACATGAGTAATTTAACTTTCATTTAATTTTTTCTTACACGTGTATAACATGATCACTCCTCTAGTATATTATATGTATACATATATATATATATATAATACAAATACATTTACATGTATGTATATATATATCTATATTTATATTAGAATGAATAAATTTGAAATTCTCAAGATAGTTATATAAATAATTAAATTTTAAATTTTAGATGATATATATTATTTGAAATACCTCCATCTAAAAGTAAGAATAAATATCATGCTATAAATAATGGTTGATTTTTCCATCTAATTACTTGTAACCAACTAAGATGACATGGTTAGAGCATATTTTGAAATTCACCTAAAAAAGTGTTGGTAATTTGGAATGTAAATATTTTGAGATGATATTTATTGTATGTATGTATGTATGTATGTATGGGTAGATAGGTAGATCATTGTGATGCGGTTAGTGGGACTACTTGGAATGATGGTGGCGTGTTTGAAACAAACAATGATGTCTTAACTTAGATGATACCAAATCGACCCACATAAAGGTGACAAGAAAAGGCCACGTAGCCTTGGCTTGGCAGCTGACTCTTCTGGATTGACCAAGGAAGGATGTTCTAAAAAAAGGCCCATAAATTCAAGTGGCAAGTCCATAGTCCATTGTTACCTCCTCAACTGGGGCCATTCTAATATCCCCAAGAGATCGATTGTCATATGAACAATCAACTGTTAGCCGAGATTGGATTGGGGTATTTTTAGAATTTCTAGTTCTAGTGTTTGATAGTCGAATGATATTATAGCCAATTGTTGAGGTTGATTGCAAAAACTCAATGATGTAAAAAGATGACTGTGTTTGCCTGTAAGGTATGGAACTATTAATTAAGAAACCAAACCAGGAGTGAGTGAGTGAGTTCATTTTCAAGTTAATCCTTGTAAGATAAATAATGAGATCATTAAAACTCGTTGCAGGTTATATAAGCCATTGGATTAATTAACGAGGAGATAAAAAGAACATGATTTTCACAATAAGATTAGAGATTATGTTTGACAAGTACCATGTACATTTTAATGTACCCTAAATATCAAGCATATTTTTCTTATAGAAAATGAACCAAAACCAATTAATTAAAAACCTGAGAACGCCCTGGAATGGATCGCCATTTCAGGATGCCCAATTTATTGACCTGTCCACATAAACTAAAGTCATAAACAAATGACAGCTTGGTAGGCCAGGAGGTTGGTCGTGTGTTTGATTCCTCCATTCCCATTATGACCACTTTTGAGTGTCTAATAATGGGCCATTTGTCATGCGTAAGAATAGCTTAGCTTAGATTAGAATGAGAAGGAACTTATAATTTTGCCACTAAAATATGTAGCCAAGTGTATTGTCAATTTCGTCTTAAAAGGGCAACAAGAGCTGTAGAGGCCTAAACTTTATAGGTGGGTCAGGGGTGATCCTTTAGATGTCCCTCCCTCCAACTTCCATACTTGCCCCTTTGTGCAGCCCAAAAACATAAGCTAAGTACAAGTCCATGTAAGAAGCAAATGCTGTGACCTTCGAACTTGAATTCTTGGCCCTAATCTCTCCACTGCATTAAGTACGTTCCTGTAAGATATACAATCACCATCAACCTCTCTAAAGTATTCTGCATTTCTTTGTTACGAGCATCCTGGTAACAAGAGGCTTCCCAGGGAACAAAATAGAAACCACCAAGTTGAAGAAAATATGAGAGAGAGAGATTTAAGAAACTTCATATTAATACAGAAAGAGGAGACAATCCCTAAAAAAAAAAAAAAAAAAAAAAAATTCACATCACAGACATATACTCACCCCTCCCCAAATATGGCAGAAAGTTTACCCCATCCCACATTCATAATCAGGAATCTGCTGCCTTTTCTCTCTTTCCAGCCTTCCCTTCTCTGGCAATATGGACGTTCTCCATCTTTCGGCTAACTTCATCAGCTGCAACCTCCAATTTTCCAGTCTGCTCATTTCCCTGTATACCATTCTCGCTATTCGCCAAAGAACCAGTCTGCCATATTCGAATAGTTCCATCTTCTGATCCTGATGCATAGGACTCCCCTCCAGGTGAGAACCGCACACAGTGGACTGGACCATGGTGACCCTTATTGCACCCTGTAGCAACACATAATTGATTAATTAATCACAGTCAACCTCAAAGATCTTAAGAGTCACATAATATGCTGCTTAATCTTATATCAATGATAACAGGGACTTGATAGGCTGATTGCAAGATTACGGCATGGACAACAAATTGAGGTCAGGGGATGAAGGCACAAAGAATCAGTGAAGCATAACTGGTAAGAGGCTGGGGGCCAGGGTCTTGGAAAAGAATCATACTTGGTCATCCACATGCAAACTTCTTCCAGGTCCAGGTTTTCTAAGATTTGTGGCCCCATACGGCCATGAAACCAAATTATATAAAATGTAAGGTCATTTAATTGTGAATCAAGGTGTTAATAATAATAAAAAAATAGATAAATTATATAAAATCCCCCTGCACTTAGGATCATGTGCAACTTACCCCCCATACTTTCGATTGCACCAAAAAACACCCTTACACTTTCAAAATGTTGCAATTAGCCACAATTTGTTGTTATTTTACATAATTTTATGCAATTTACTGGTTAATTAATGCAAAATTTTGTATTTTTTTGATATATTGAAATTATGTATGTAGAATTATGTATTTTGTATATAGATTATTATACAAAATTATATAAAATGACAACAAATTGTGACTGATTGCAATATTTTGAAAGTGTAAGGAGGTTTTTTGATGCAATCGAAAGCACATGAGGATAAGTTGCACATGACCCTAAGTGCAGGGGGGTTTCATATAATTTACCCTAGAAAAATTGCAAATGCAGGTTGAAAAGGCAATAATAATCATTGTGATGTCTACTATTATATCAGCTGGATCTATTATATCAGCTGGATGCTGAACCGAGAATGATGATGGCGCCTCTAATAATATTTCACGGTAGCAGACAAAACCAATCTTAGATCAGGTACCACACCATTATAATCCCTCGAAGATAATTTCTTTGTTTCCTGGAAGCAAATATTAGTTCAGGGACACCTACCAATCTCTTCTCCAGTGTGGAAGTCAAAAACATGAATCCACAAGTCTTCTCCTCCAGCAACGAACTTATTACCATGCTTTGGCTCCAATGAAGCCGATTCAACATTGCAGGCCATGTTATAGTTTTTCACCAATCCAAAACTGGGAATGAACAAGTGACAAATATCATGAACTATTCATGCAGATTATTTTGAATGAGGAGAGGATAAGAATACAGTTAAATACTCTTACTGATTTGCATCCCAAAACTTAACAGTGGATCCATCTGCAGTAGTTATATAGCGGCCATCCTGACTCACTTCAGCACTGGTAACAGGGGACTGTGTCTCAAGAGTTCGGACAATTTTCTCAGTTCTCAAGTCCCATAACCTATAGAGAATAACCATGTAAATCAGGAGACTAAATGGGTATGGTGTGACAGTAACCAATAGATATTAGCACACTCATGCATTTAAGATTCAAGTAAACAATGTCAGAAGTAAAATGGTTAATGTCAGAATACAAAGTGCAAGGCTAAAAGAAAGATCAGAACTAGAAGCTTGGTTCCTGAATTTCCTTAGATTCTGTGGCTGGAATGTGTCATTGCACAAAGCCAAATTCTTTGCAGGTGCTACAGAAGCAGCAGACAAAGTGTAAGCCTTTTGCAATGACTTATTAGCACCATAACAAGGGGGAAGGACAATTTTATCTAGTGAACACCGCATGTGTTGCATAAATAACTAGGTGTAAGGATCTCTCTATATATGAGTTTCAGAAGGAGATGTTGGTTTATGCTGCCCAGCAATTTAATCCCTAACTACAGTGTCTCACTGATACATACATATATAGCACACAAATGTAAACTCCTCAAGATGGTGGCATGGAGTATGTAATTGCCCAGACCTAACCGATCAGGACAGCTCCACAGGCAAATAATCAGGTTGATGCAAGGATGTGTCTGATACCATCTCATAATGGTTATCGGTTATCCTTGCCATCCCAGAGGAATACTGTGGCTCTCCTCACAGGAAAATAAAAGAAAACCAACTCCTTGAGGACTTGACTTGTTTTCTGAATGGTTTTTGCCTAGGTTGCAAAGAAATGAAAACAGAAAACGAATATGATACTAAAAGGAAACGGAAAAACAGCATTTCCAAAAAAATAGAAAATGAAAACATGGGAGAAACACATAAATAAAAAATATAGGGGCCTTTTTGTAAATGTAATTTTTAATATAGAAAATTATAAAAAAAAAATAGTTATGCAATCAAACATAAACAAAAGTTCCATCATTCATTCCAGGACATATAAACACAAATTCTATTATCCATGAATCGTGACTTAATAATTAAAAACAAACAATAAATCCAAAAGAAGAAAATAATCAAACACAATACAATTTATGAAAGTTCTTCTACTTCAGCCTCATTTTCTTTCTCTATGTATACATTTGCAGAATATATAAAAGTTCTTCTACTTCAGCCTCATTTTCTTTCTCTATGTATACATTTGCAGAATATATATATATATATACACACACATAAAGAGTTAGGAACAAGAATATATATACATACAGATGAGAAGATAGACGGTTGTCGGTTACTAGTCATTGATCGAAGAGCATGGAGTTGTAGTCGCCAGTTGAAGATGGACGAAAGGATGACAGTGGCAGATGGAACAACGGAACAGCAGAAGATCTAGAAGACCGAAGGACAACAGCGGCAAAAGGTCGAGAAGATAGAAGGACGATGACGGTAGAGCATTTAGGTTTTCGCAAAATGAAGAAGGAAGAACAGATTTAGGGCTAAAGTTTTCAGTTATCATGGGGCAGCAAATAATTTTTCAGTTAGGGATAAAATTTCTTCCATCTCCAACATGGATGTCAGGACAGGAAAAGCGTTTCCAATATTGCGAAATGGTCCAAAAATGTTTTTTTTGGGGTGCTTATTGGCATTTTGGTCCAAGAAACGTTTCGAAAACACCTAAACGTCACCATTTTGACATCTCCATGCAACAGAGGTTTTTGCACAGGTCAAGGTTCTCTATAGTGCATGGGACTCAATCACTTGGCTACTTACGTTGCTCCATTTGACCTTGCAACTTTTAGCATGTACGATTTCTAGTCAACTAATAAAGTTCGTCCAAACAACTGAAAAAAATAAGGAGTTTAAATTAAAGAGAAGAAAATTGCATAAACACTAATCTACTTTTCTTATAAGTAATATTAGCAAGGAGATGCTTCTGGTACAAAACTATAGGTTGTCTGTATCTTGAGAGTTCTCCAGCTGTCTCATCCCAAATGATCCACATCAAACATAATGGTGCCAAAAGTCAGGTGCTACTCTTTCCAACAAACAATAAGCCCACCATACATCTTAGAAAAACCCATAGAAAACCAAAAATGCCTAGCATTATCAGCCACAGAAATCCAACCATAAAATGAGGAGATGAACTGCAGGCTCCCCGTATTTTTTGCACATGCAACAAATTATACAACTTCCAGACATCTAATATACCCTTGTGGCAACAATTTCTCCATGGCAGCTTTCTACACGAGGGAGGAAGGAAGCCAAGAATAAACATTATAGTTTCTACAATCTACGAAAGCCTCAGAAATACTCCACCTCATAGCCAAGAAGACCCACTATTTTGTCAGTTTAAATCCCTTCTACGTCTAATACAACAATAACATCACAAGCCTTAATCCTACTAGGAGGCAACGGCTACAAAAGTTCTAACTCTCTAATTATTTCTATCCATGGCCATATCTTCTATAAGACCATTATACCCTATGCCATGTTTAAGAGTATTCTACCAAGTTTTCTTTTATTTTCCTCTACCTCTTTTGCTACAAATTTCTCATATTCTACCAGCTTGCTTTCTTCTCACATGTAAAAGCCATCTTAATTGAATCTCATGCATCTTATCTTCAATAGGTGCCATTACCTTATGGACAATAGTGCCCTTCTACATAGAATGTCCGCAAAATTTTGACATCCTCTGAAAACAGGATATCGTGTACATAAATGCCTTCAGAAACTCATCTTTCACCTCCTAACAACTATTATTGAAAATGTAGAAACCCCTTATTAAGTACACTTCTGAAGTCCTTTGACTTGGTCTTGTAACACAGTCCAGTCCACCCATATACTTCTGCATTTGAAGTGACCGCCCTACTCAAATACCATCTGATTCACAATATATATATATATAAACAATTCCAGAAGGTTTACATGTCAATTTACCTTTCAGCTAAAAGGAAAAACTGAATCAAGGGTTAGGGTATAGATCCACATTTACTATCCACAGAAATCATCAACACTAAACAACTGGGCAAGGAAACATGCTTGTTTTATAATATAGACTCTACAACTGCTGAACCAAAATTGCAATACTAATAAAGGGAAAGGATACTGCTAATATCATTGATTATAAGTCTTTTAATCCGACCCAGAGAAGTAATGACTTCTTCTGTACCACAAACTCCCAAACAAACAGAACAAGCCATATAAACAGAACAAAGTGTCATGACCCTAGGATTGAGCTAGGGTCTTAGAAGGAATTGGAAGGAATTTGGGGAAGAACAGAGAAGAAATGAAGGGGGAGATTGAATAGAATTAGGGAGAAAGTTAAGAGAAATGAGAGGGAGAATGGAGAGATATTGAGAATTTCATTAATCAATTCAAGCATATCCTCTCCTCTTATAGTAGCTAGTTAACTAATTTCTAACAACATCCTAACAGCACCCATGTGCTCTAACAACTTGTAAAAATATCCTAACAAACCATTGCAACCTTATTACAATGATGCCCTTCTATTATTCCTTGGGTCATGACACAAAGCTACAAATTTCTGCTACCAAATCATGTCTCCAAATCACTATTGTTTTACAACATTTTCTGTAAAACTAATAAGCAACCCAAAGTTCTCAAGATCTATTACCTGAAATGCAGATAAGCATATGGAATGGGCTTGGGCAACAGAATCAGTAACACAACAAGTGATAGACTTGTATAGATTACTATTAGAATTATACCCATATATCCTAAGAAGTGGTACAATAGGGTAGGCTAGTAAACTCACTAAGTATAAGCTAAGATATCTCTAATTTGAATTTGACTTCAACTATTCAAAATCCAACATAATATAGAGTAGTCTATGTTTTCTTCAGACCAGTCATTTAAGAAATGCTAGTAAGGCTATGTTGCAATTCTAGGTCTAAATGGCTGCAACCAACGGATAATAGAGAACTAGACAGAATAAGTATAAGTTGCCTAAAGTTCAACTAGCAATCATCCTCAGTTAAATAGAAAAACTCTTATTTTACTTGGTGAAAAAAAGAAAAAACAAGGTCTTAAAGCCCAAATAATTTTCCAGACATGTAGATAACCACCATTGAAATGAAAACTCAATTAATTACTAAATCAAGGTTCAAAGCATTTTTCAAATGGGAAAAAATGCTGTACTAGTAACATACAGACACCAAATATAGATAACTAAAAGCAGTGGATAGAAAAGAACTCAAGGACTTGGCAAAAGGAAGAATGAGGCTGCTTCAGTAAAAGTGGCAGCAGGATAAGATTTAGATCAGGAAAGGAACAAGAGTCGACAAGTAAAGGAAAAAAGAGATGTGCAGCAGTTGCAGTGGCTGAAACCACTGCAGTAACTACAAGAGCCATTCAGAAGAGGAAATAAAAGAAAGGGAAGAAGAGAGAAGGGAAGAGAAGAAGAATACATAGGCAATGAAGCACAAGAGGGGGAGAGGGGAGGGGAGGAGGGGGAGAGAACAGAAACAACTGTAGGTTTCTTTTAACCATTGGATACAGAATAATTGACGGGGTTAGGGTTAAATAAGCTTACGTGTCTCACACCTATTAGAACATGTATAATTTATTTTTAAGGGATCACGTGGTAATCATATGACCAATAAATGGGTGTGTACAACCACACTATAGGCTAAATTAAATTAAATAATCAAAATAAACTCCATTAGTATTGGTCAACGTGTAAATATAAAAAATGAAAAGAAATAGCCCTAGATTACATCAGAATATGATGACCAATTTTGTTGTTTTTTCCTGTCAAAACTCCACTCCTAAGGAATTAGAATTTTCTAGAGAACTGCTAACGACTGCCAAAACACATAAAATGTGCCCACAGATTTTCCTAAAGCAAGAGAGGCACCAAAACAAGTTTGGCTACCGCAATATATTGCCTGCTACACCTGAAGAGTGTTGAAGGCACTGCAAATCACTCTCCTTTTAGGATTCAGCAAGTGATGGATAAAAGCACCTCAGGCTTTGTCTTTGGCTTTGGCCTTAAGTACCGATCAAATCTAAGACACCAAAAAAACAAGATCAATTTGCTAATCATTCTCTGCAAGTATTGCATCTTAGCATCTTAAGCAATAGAACACACACCAAATACTGAACTGTCTTGCACAAAATACCATTGTTATTTTGTATTCAATCAAGAAATGTGAGTACACACTAGGCAAAAAGAAGAAAGAAAGAAATATGAGTGCACACAGTACAAATAATTAACAAGGAAAAGCCAAATGTGACAGTAGCAACAAATGTAGACATAATAACATCAATTGCATACCTCACACCCCCAGTATCAGTGCACGAACTGAGTATAGTCTGATCACTGTGGAGCCATTCGACGGTTCTTACTGAACCAGGAGATTTGTCAACTTCTCTTGGAGGTGCATCTGGTCGATTTAAATCAAAGATACGAAGTATTTTCTCAACACCACCAGTAAGTAAGAGATGCATATCCTGAATGATAATGAAACAATTTATTTAAATTCATTCTGTTAAGTCTAGTCTAATAACAATGAAATAGAAAGGCCTACACATTTTTTGGCCAAGGATTTATTAGTGATTTCCATCCCAGACACAAATATAACCCAGTGAGAAAGGCTTAGATACACTCTGTAATTTTATAATAGTAATAGAAAAAAAAAAGAAGGAAAAAAAAAAAGCAATGATAACAGCAAAGTAGTTTACAACAGTTTGAAACTATAGGAAGAAATAGCAAGATATAGGAAAGCAAAAGAAGCAGCAATCAACCAAAGAAAGTTCTTGCATTGAGAAAGTAAAAATAAAAAAGGTAAAAAAGGATTTGAGGGCAGGGATAAACTGACCAGAATAACTTTCAAAATAGGATCAAAATGAAAGAAAAAGAAAATTTAAAGCATTATTACAGAGACTGATGCCTTTTTATGCCACTTGTATCCATAGTTGTCAAAGATCATCTCAAGCGAGCCTAGGTGTGAGTCTGTGTGCCTCATCACCACTGAGGCGCAGCACCATGCTTGAGCCGCTGCCCAGGCACACGATGCAAGGTGCATGCCTCATATATTTGAGTGTATTAAAACCCTATTTCTTGTCCATTTATCCTCTTACATCTTATTTCTTGTGGATTTGATTGCTTATTCTTGTATATCAATGAGAGGCGAACTTAGTGGTGTAAACTGGAGTCCGTCGGATCTCCCACTCCCCGAGATCCTTTGGCAGTGACATTTACTCAGTGAAGAACTACTCACCTCTGTATCCTGCTTCATTTTTATTTTATTGCTTTTGCAATTTAGAGGAAATTAATTCTTTGTTGTAATTATTTTTTTCTGTGTGTTCTGCTTTAATTTTTTTTCTTTCTTCTAATTGCAAAAAAAATTAGAAGAAACTAATTGTTTTCCTATAATTGTTTTTTGCAGTGTGTTCAGCTATAATTTTTTTCTTTCCTCTAATCTCTTTTGCAATTAGAAGAAACTAATTGTTTTTTGCAATAATATTACTTGTTACTATAGGGTTGGCTATTTGTCATTTATGATTTTATAAGTTTGTATCTACCTCCTTGAAGGTAATATTGAAAAGAATAGTGTAATTATTTTATAAGAAATTTGAATAAATGTGTTCCCTCATGTGCCTGAGGCTTGTGCTTTTGACAACTATGCTTGTATCTGACACATACATCTTACGTTATAGTGGATTAGACCTACTTTCTGACAAGTTCCTACTTGGTAGTTGATAGATCGACACACAAGGATCAAAATGCTTCCATACAATAAGATTACCATACAAGAAAAATACTAGGAAGAAACCTACCAATTCTGAATAGAACAAGGTACTTTCTGACAAGTTTCTACTTGGTAGTTGATAGATCGACACACAAGGATCAAAATGCTTCCATACAATAAGATTACCATACAAGAAAAATACTAGGAAGAAACCTACCAATTCTGAATAGAACAAGGAAAGAGAAACGGAAAAGGGGGAGGGGGGGGGGGGGGGGGGGGAGATGTGTGCACATGGGATAGTTCTTGTTCCAACACTACCATTTTTCACTCTACCTCTTCATAACTAATACAAGATGCCTTCCGACAAGCCACGTGCATCAACTACGGTCTAAATTAGCTCTTGTGAACTATATATTTTACTTGAGAATAAACAAAAAAACTCATACAAATGTTAGAAAGCAGATAGTGCAAAAAAGAGAATATATATTTTAATGGAAGAGATAAAAAGAATAGTACAAAAACAAAATTACAATATTTTCAAATGAAAAATAGTGAATCCTATGAAAACTCACAAAAAACCTATATAAAAAATTCCAACACATACATTGATGCTCGTTATAAATATATAACTACATTTATTTCTTATGTACTTTATATTAAAAGAAAATATAAAAGAACAAATGCAATCTAAAGCTTATGTCAAAGGAGAGGTAAATAGCCAAATGGTACAGATATTTCTGAAGACATTTGTCCCATTGATTTACCATCTTGTCATAAATCCTATTCACTGGAGCACTCTTTCTCCGTTCTCACTATTCACCTGAATCTAGATTTTTTTACAAGCATGTTCCTAATTAGCTATTTAAACCTTTTATTTATGACTATTTACCAGTGTTTTAAAAACCGCACTGGGTATTGAAGAGAGAAGGGGAGACAGTTAAGGGCCAATGGTCAAACCAGGGTCAAACTGGAATGTATTTTTATCAAATAAATAAATATATAATAATTAAACCTATGATCTAAAAATTTTTAAGAAAAATATTAATACCATATTGTGGTTGTTTTGAGAAGTAAACATATTGTTGTTACCAAATTTACTTGTTAGTTCTAGGTATTCAATTATCTTAAAAATAGAATTTAATAAAAATATCGCACATCTGAAATTCAAAAATAATAGAAGTATTATCACTAATTTTAAAAATTATGATACAAAATAAAAATCATGTAAAAATCAAAAGTAAAGACAGCCCCATAAAAGTTGGTATACAAACAAGATAGTATATTTTATATAAAATTATAAACCTAGTGAAGCGCTTTTTAATAGGAAATGGATGGAATACAAAAGGTGTTGAGAGAGAGAGAGAGAAAATATCAAAGGCATCAGCCATCCAGCAGCAGCATGAAGACTGATTATCAGGGTGGCTTCTTCAATTTGTTTGGCATTATAGAATATGGATCTGGTGAGATTGTGTGGCCTGTTGAAGAGGGTAGGTTTTTCATTTGGGGGAAGGGGCAGTTGAACTGAGATGGGTTGTCCAGTTCACCTGCTCAATCGCTTGGTTCAACTAAAAACCAGCCGGCTTTTTCTACTTGACCAGACGGAACAAAAGACCAGTTAATGGTTTTCCTGGTTTGACCAGCTGGCTCAGTCTAGTTTTTACAACACTAGTGTTTACTATTTCTAGACTTCTTGATGGCGGGTATGGAAGGAAGTATATTGGAAGTTACTATTCAAGATGCAAATATAGAAATTAGCATATTTTTGTTTACTCCTTTTCTAGTTAATTTTTAATTACGTTTCCATTATTTAGTATTTTAATTAGGTTTCCTATAGGATTAATGAGCCATACAATCATATTCTTGTTTTGTTGGTTCTGCATCATTTCTACTAAACCTTGTTATATAGAAAAAAACAAAAATGTTAATATTTTGCAGAAAGGATCTCCAGAACTTCAAAAATAACATAACCTTTCTTTATCATTAATATTGTAATTATCCTTTTGCACTTGAATAGAAGAATGTATAGACTTCAAAGATGTTCAACTTTTTAATTGCCGAGTTTGCATGAACATTTGTCTAGTTTTTAGGTTTTGCTTCCAAACATTTTTCATATGTTTCCAATTATTTTTTACTATTCTCCTTATGTTTCTGAAAGGTTCCCATATCATTTTACCTTTTAAGCCTAACCAAAAACAGTACATAAAAATGATACTCTGATACTCAAGAACAAAGGAAAAAACAAAAACCTATATTACCTCTGAAAAGGAGCAGGCACGGACAATGTGTTTGTGTTCAAAAGAGTGTAGTTCATCCCCAGTCAATGCATCCCATATTTTCCTGCAAACATTTGTGAATGAGAAAAACTAATTCAGACACAATATTTGTAAATAATAGCAGGCAAGTCTAAAGATGCAAACCATGCTTCTATTGGAAGATTGATACCATTAGCTTGTTACTATAGAAAAATAGATATGAAAGGTCACAATCACAAGCATCTAGAGAACAATACCCAATGGACAAAACTTTACAGCAGATAAGGTAATTGAATTTATTTATCATTGAACATATACATATATATATGAGTGGAAAGGCTTGGTTGCATACGCAGTAAAATCAGCAGACCCAGAAGCAGCACGTAAAGCATCTGTATCTAGGCAGCAACTCCATACTGCACCTTTATGCCCTTCAAAGGTTCCAATCCAATCTCCAGTTTCTCCATTTCTAAGCATAGGGGTTGAATCTAAGTTCATAACAACAGTGAAATTTATTAAAAAAAAAAACTTAACAAACAGATATAAGGCAATCTTTTTTATAATGGAAAATGTTAAGCAGTTAAGTACTAACATGTGCAGAATACACATGTAACTGAAATGAAAATATTACAATAGATATTCATCCATTAAAAGAAGACAAAATTACAAACAATATTATGCATAATAAGATTACAGTCACGATTATTGAAAATAAAATGTGCAAGACGGGATTAAGATAATTAGTACATGTGAAAAGAAAACCAACAGACATACCAAAAAGGCAAGTGGATAGAACGAAAAAGTTTGTAACAAAGAGATAGAGAAATGCAGAAGAAAACTAGGTGGAAAACCCTTAAACATGATATTGGATATCATGGCATTGAGAGGATGTGACCATGTATGGAAATGGTAGGCAAGATAGAAATTATTTACTTGACTTTGTCTAGTGGGATTAAGGCTTATAATTGTTTTCTTGTTACTGTTTCTATATATAAATGAAATCTTCAGCAACAGTTTTGACAATATAAGTAACTTGAAGACCTAACTCATAGCAACAAGCAGATTACTAGAACATATTTTGTTAAGGCTGATGTGTGATGACCGATGGGTCATAATCCTACAACTTATTGCTGCTGGACCCATGAAGACTTTTGAACTGTTCCAGATCAAACAACCCAAAGCTTAGACTTTTGAATTATTCCAAACTAGTAAGCGTGCGTTGAGCGTGCGGCTACACATTCATAGATATTGTACAAAGCCATTCAAATTCCATTACTAGAATTCAATGATAGTTTAAAAAATGGGCATTCATAATGTCTTATTTCTAAATTGCAATTTTAAGGGAATGAATAAATTTGAATTATGAAATAAAATTCTTCATGCATCTTTGGTTTAAAGCTCAACAAAAAGCTCCTTACCAGCAATAAGATACTACTTTTCCACAGTCATCATCATTTTCTAACTTAAATTTCAAAAGATTCAGAAAAAAAAAAAAACTCAGAAATGATCAAAAGAGTTCCATGGCATACAAGGATAAGTAATCATCTGCAATACGAAGGACAATGCATGCAGTCAGAAGTAAAAAAATCAGCATTTGTGTAGAGATTGAACAGTTACCCTTGCTGGCACTGACGAGGAAAAACCCATCTGGTGTAATTGGGCTGTAGAACAAATCGACCACAGGACGAGAATGCCCATGACAGACCAGCGGAGTTGCGACCTTCTTCTTGTCCATCACTCCCAGAATTCAACGATTCAAAAAGCCTAGACTACTCCTCGATCAAATTCACTGGCAAACTTCTATATCTGACGAAACGATCAAACCAGGAACACCAAAAACAACCCTAGGCCTGATTGTAAATACGATCAACGCCCTGCAAAGCCTACCAGCAACGAAGATCGACCCGAACATAACATTCAAAAGCACACATGGAAATTGTCTAAAGAAACTAAGATTTGTAAACTATATGTATATATAAATAAATCAAGCTATATGTATGTATAGTTGCACGAAGATGGTAAGAAACCCTAATGTTGAGCTTTGATCTGTCTGATTTTCTGGATGAATGCACGGCCTCTAGTCCTATCGAATCAGAATTGCGAAGCGACGGGTTGAAATTATTGATAATATAAAGGGAAAAACAAAGAAAAATAGAGAGAGAGCCTACAGCCAGGGCTGGAGCACCAAAGCAAATGGAGATTTGCCTAAATAGTGTGGCCACATGAGTTCTCCTTTTCTCTCTCTTTTTTCCTATTCTTCCAGAAATTTACACTCCTCGTCCTCGAGTTTTTGTTTTTACGTAAATTAACGCCAAGTATAAAATATTACATTAATTACCTTCTCTTTTTTTGTGTTGCATTTTCCAACCAAAAAAAATTGTCTTATACTACTGACTATAAATGAGAAGCAGGGCTGACGCTTGTAATTGATCTCAACTAGCTATCTGCCTACATCATTTGATTTAACCTTTTTTTTATCTATATAATTTAGGTTTATTTTTAAAATTAAAATTGGATTCAAATGACATTAGCTTAAGTTGCTGAAGTATAATGAATGAACAAGTCCACCACATTTTGCTTAACATGTAGAATTTGAAAACAACCTATTGCCGAGGATCAATTGAAAAAAAATCACCATCACTTACAAGCAAATTCTTTTTTTAAGACAATGATGAGATGTGAAAAGAGAAAATGTAATATCCTGCATCGAGCGATATGAAAGAGCAGAACAACTTTCGTTGATGGACCTACGCGAACTTTTCAGAAGGTCACCCATTCTTGAGCCAGTTCAAGCACGCTTAACCCAAAAGTTTTTTACCTACATTCAGCTAAAAAGATATCAAACTAGTATTATTTCCTTCCTTACTTATTATCGATATATACTACATTTCTCTGAGCTCTTGGGTATTACATTCTCCTCCTAAGTATATGACGTCCTCATCATACGACCTTATAACTGGTTCTAGATCTTCTCTCATTTGAGGCTGTCATCCTAGAAGCCTGCCAGAAGTTTCTTTTTGTACAAGCCCTCAAGTCCTGACGCCACTCCCCGCCCTACCAAAGATTGACTCTAATATCACCTGTAACATCCTACATTGAGTAATAGAAAGGATTGGAATAATTTACCCTGATGGGCTTACGCGAACTTCCCAGGAGGTCACCTATTCTTGAACTTCCCCAGGTTAAGCACGCTTAATTCGGAAGTTTTTTGCCTATATCTAATCCAAAAAGTATTCAGCTGATGTTATTTTATTCTTTATTTATCCTCAATATATACTACTATTCTCTGAACTCTTGAGATTTTACCGAAAAAGTTCCTTTTTATAATTAAGCATGAGATATTCATCATTTCTTATGCTAACTGAATCCGAACAAGAGTAGCATTGGTCTTGTAATAATCACGTATTCTATAAAGGCTTACAAGATAATCTTCAAATGTATGAATCAATGCACCTATTTGGTAATTTAAGGCTCTATCATTAAGTTTGAGAAAAAGATCATTTGGTAGCTATCAAAGCACTGTCAAAATTGGAGTAATTTTTTAGTTGAAAAAATTAATATTTTGTCTAAAATAGGAACGAACAAGCCCAGATCATTTTTCTTAACAATTGCAACCTTACATGAGCAAAGTCATACACTAGCTAATTTTTTTTTTATCTAAAATACAAAATTTGAAAATTTTGAAAATAACCTAATAAGTCAAGGATCAATTGAAGAAGATGATCATAACTAGTAAGCAAATTCTTCCTTTGAGACAATATCGATATAATATATATATATATATAGAGAGAGAGAGAGAGAGATAGATTGAATCATTTTCTATCATTAAACATGAGATATTCATTTCCTATGCCAATAGAATCCTAACAAATGCATCATTAACCATACAATAATAAACATCTTCCATTAAGGCTAATAATGTCGCCATACCAGCAACCAGATGATCTTCAAATTATAGATCACTGCACTTATTTGGCAGTTTAAAACTTCTTCAAAATTGATTTGAGAAAAAAGGTTCCTTGGTCCCTACTAAAACACTATCAATGATTCACATGATGAATCATTACCCTTGGCCATTGTTGCCACTTAATTAGCTACATAGGCCAAAATTAAATGTGAGAAATCCCCTTATCAATTACACAAGCAATTATGTAAAAACCATAAATGTTGGGATAACTCCTTAATTCTAGTTTGGTTAAGATTGTAATCTTTTTTTATAAGAATAATCTAATAAAGGAAAAGTCTCCTAAATAAGCCTTATAATATATTGATTTTAATTAAGGGATAAAAATAGATTTGGGAAACCTAACCCTACAATAATTATGACTTAATGTCCATAAATAGATAAGTTTGGTTCAATTAATGGACCACTCCTAATAATTTACAGAAAGAGATACCTAAATTATTATAGTTGTGTGTCTCAAGTTCAATGTGTGGTGCAACCAATTATCAAATGCCGTGAGGTTAGTTTGTTTTGATTAGTGAATTAGTTCCTTGTGATGAGATTGTGAATGTAAGTTATTCAATCGAACCACATTAATTTTGTGTATTACTATTTTTATCATTTGATTTGTGTTTTATCGTTCTTGATTTATGCAATTCAATCTTAACAATTAGCACCAACACATAGCCACCAATAAAACTAACCGATAACAATCAAGAACTTTCACCTCTTCTTGGACAAAATCAAAGAATGAGCTATACCAACACATACAAAGTAATAAATGAATATTTATTTCCAACCAAACCCAAATAACAAGTGGGCAATCTCAAAAATAGATGAAAGAATAGTTTTTGATTCTATATCATATGTTATAATTGTGACCCATAATTCAAATTTGACTATAATTGAGACTTCAAATTTGACTGTGATTAAAACGTCAAAATTGATTGTGATTGGAACTATATCTACAATTAAAGATTTATTTTTTTCATGGCTTGTCTTTTTATTATAATATGGATTTGTTTAAATCATTTTTTTGTATACATCTATAGATAAGTGGTATATCTATAAATAGATACTTAATGCCCTAAAATTTGAGTAGTTATATTACTATTGTACCAATATCATCATAGTGATATTTTATTTTTACTATTCGTTATTTTTTTCGATTTGGGTTTTTCGCATTAAATTTTGTATTCGTTTATGTGGTTGATAGTTTGTTCGTGGTTTGTTTTCATCTAAAATCATATCAAATTGGTGTAAGAACCATTAGATCAAATAATCAATTTTTGGCAAATCTTAATCGTTGGATCTGCAATTTTTGCATCATATTTTCAGCTAGGGTTCTTAACTATTGCAGTCGTCATTGTTGTTAGCCAATGCTGCCGTCTCTACTGTCATAGCCCATATCATCGCCACCATAAGCCATCGTCACCTCCTAGCTTGTTGTCGTTGACCTTATTCATTTTCGTTTTTGGAGCAATCATTGTCGACCACCTCTCTGCCTTTCACCACTATCGACGACAGATCTAATCTCCTTCTTGCATCATGACTACCATTGCTGATGACTTGTTTCGCCCTCTACAACATCTGCCATTAACAAAGCTTCAAGCTTTACCCAGATTACTTATGCCCAAATATGGCTAGATCTTGTCTAGACCCAACCCACCAAATCCAAATCTATTTTCATATCTGTTCAGCTCAAATCCAACCCAATAGACCAAATCCGACCGGCTAGATCTGTCCAACCTAGATTTGCTCAGATTTGCTAATTAGATTGACTATTCTGGTTTGTTTTCTATTAGGATTTTATTTATCGATCATTTAATATTATTGGGGGTTATTTGATTTTCAAAATAGCTATTTTGAACTATGATATTCCATTGTTAGACTGGAATATTTGATTTTCATTATGATAGGTGAGGATACATGCATTTTTGGCACAAATGAATTTAAATGAAGGTAGAGTCATTAATGTAGATTTACATTGACGAATATGGAGTCATTAAGGTCAGTAAAGATATATCGAGCATGATCTTGTTATCTATACTTTAAGTGTAGTTGAAGATATCCACTATAGTAAGCATTGTGTGGTTGATGATTTGATTGTAGTTTATTTTTTATCCAAAATCCTAACATCATGAAAACACACAATTAAGAGAAATACCTCATATCTACTATGTTAAATCCAATCAAGTTGGCCAAGCATCTCAAGAAGTCATTCAATCAAATATTTTAACCTTATTTGACACCCAAATATTCCATTTTCCAAATCTTGCCTCTCTTACCCACTTGACTAGAAAACTCACTAAATCTAAAAAGTTTCATAATCCAATTGAATATGGTACTCACTCTTCAAAGTGAATTCTCCAAACTTGGTAAAATGCCAAACCCTTTAATATGGTAATCATTCTTCATAGTGAATTCTTCAAACTTGGTAAAATACCAAACCCTTTAATCATGAAGGGATGATAGTCTGACATTTGTGTAAGTTGTGAAAATTTTGATGCATTAGATAATTTGGATAAGTTGGGAAAAGGAAATAAAATTGAGTAAGCATTATAATTTTACTAGGGTAAGGGATTGCAATAAAGGCACACAAGTACAAACTAAAACCCAAAAATGAGACAAGTTGTTATTGAAATCATAGTGCAGAGACGATTTCAATGGCAATTGGTGCATAAAATAGATAACTCAACGAAAAAATAAAATACAACATATGTTGAAATGTAGTGTAAAATACTATATAACAAAGAAATTAAGGTGAAATTCATATGTAATGATTGATGTAACATGATAAAATGACAAGAAATGACTTTGTTTAAATAAAGGAAGGATAATGAAATTCTTTTTTATGAGAGTATCTAATTGTGATCTCTAAAGCAATCAAATGATTGTGTTGCCCTTTTTAAAATGAAATGGGGTTTTTACTTCAACAAACAAAAAAGTTTATTTCCCCTTCACAATAAATTTGTTTTCTTCCTCCTTTTTGTTTCTTTCTTCCTTGTTTCTCAATTCTCACTCATTCCAACTTCAAACTCATTTCACCCCCTTTTTTTTTTCTCTTAATAGAAGATGAGGTTTTTTCACATATAAGGAAACTTGACCTCATTTTCAAAGCTAAATCCAAAACTTCAAAATTTAAATGAGGTAGGAAACTTCAAGGGATTGAATTCTTGTGAATGGTTGTTTGTGGATCCTACACTTTTCGACAAGAAAATATCCCTTATGGAATGGCCCTAACATTCCAATCCCTTTTCCCTATTCAATTGAATTGAATATTCTATTTTTTAATCTCTTTTTCATCTCATAAATTCAATTCACTTCTTAATTATATAAACAAAAGCCACAACCATCCATTGATTACACACTACATTTTAAAAATCCCAACAATTATCATAAAACACCCTTCTAAAAAAAATATAACGCCTACACCACCTCTACGCTGAAGCCCTAGTGGTTTAGTTTTAAGGGACTTTGCTTAGCCACTAGTAGTTCATCCTTGTCAACTTTCTCAACAAGTATGGTCCTACATTATTTTTTGCAAGATTCTCATCAGCAACAAACTCATCACTATGAAACTATTCAATACATCATCATTCTAGATAAAACATGAGTTCTAGTATGATGTTTGAAATTCATATGATGTCATGAGTAGACATGTTTTTCAAAGCTTGATGAAGTGATTTATGTGTTGAGCATGCATGTTATGTGGGCATATTATTTTTCAGAGTTGTCATACTTGCTCTCCACACCCTTAAGATCACTCAAGTAGTTTCTTTCATTTTGCAAATCATTCTACTACTACTACCACCACTCTTCTTAAAGTTTCTTTTTCCACATCCATTGTCTCCTTAAAAAACCAACATGATCTTCCCACACAAGTTTTGTCTAAGCCTTATATTTCCCTTACTACATTGTTAACCACTTCAAGTGTATCTCGTTGGTATTTTAATTATGGATGTTACAATCATATGACCTATGACTACTATACTTTTCTTTTTCTATTTCTTTTACCTTTTATAATTCACATTACCGATGGCTCACACATGAATGCCATCAATATGGGTGGCATCTCTATTTTTATTCTACATTTTTCTCATAACTATTTCATTCATACCCTTACCATGAATTTAATTTTTGTAGGTTGACTTTGTGAACTTGGTTTTAGCTTACACTTTTTTATTCATGGTTGTCATGCGCAGGATCCTTGTACCAAATAAACTTAGGGTTAGCCATAAGGTTGGATGCTTGTTTGAGTTCACCTTTCTTCTTTTTTCTCTCAAGCCTCCAAAGCCCTTGATGACTTAAAATTTTATTTCTACTATTTCATTAATGAATCTTTTAATCTTTGGGATTGTTGTTTAGGATATGCCTTCTATTTTTAAACTATAACTTTTGATTTCTAATGGTTTGTTGGGTTCTATTTCTTCTAAACAATTACAACATGTTTCTTGTCAATCAATCAAACATCTTATTTTACCATTTTCTCATAATAATCATGTGGCTTTAACTCCCTTAGATCTAATTCATTCCAATATTTAGGGTATTGTTCTTATTCCTGGTATAGGTGGTTGTCGATATTATGTTTTATTTTGTTGATGATTATTCTCAATTCACATGGTTATATTCGATGCATCATTATTTTAAGCTCTCTAATATCTATATGCACTTTGTTAACATGGTTTTCACACTCAATTTTTGAAGCAAATTAAAGTTCTTCGCAACAACAACGCAATGAAGTATCAAGAATCCAAATTGATTCAATTTCTTTCTTAGCATGGTACATTCTTCAACAATTTTACCCCAATATTTCCCAAAAGAATAATCTTATTAAATGTAAGTATCATTATATTCTTGAAACAGTTCGTTTATTTCTCTATCTGTAATCATTTTAGGGTGAAACTGGTCTCACTTCTATTCATGCTATCAATTGTTACTCATCTTTTGTCTTTTACAATTAAAGTTCCATTAAGCACTTCCATAGGACTTCTCTAATTATCAATCTCTCAAGCTTTTGGCTATGTTTGCTTTATATTTCTCCTACCTTATAAGTAAAACAAGTTGAAGCCCTACTTTCATATTTACTGTTTTATTAGATATGGCAATGAGCATAAAACACATCATTGTTGGTATTTCTTTTCCCAATGTAATACCTTGTAATGCATATTTTTCTCGATCAATGAAAGACAAGGGGTAAAAAGTAAAGTTCAATGAGCTAGATAAGGTACAAGTGAACCCTAAAGGAACGATTTGGGAATGTCTTGAGGATTTCTAAGGGCCCGAGAAGGTTAAAGAACAAAAGCTTAGGGCCAAAATAAGAAATTAAGAAATGCTGAAAATTTTAAAAAAGGCATTTGTGGCATTTTTGCAAAATTTGGGAGCCAAAGTGAAATAAAAAGGAGTCCAAGTGAATTAAGGAAATTTATTGGGGTTTATGTGAGATTTAATGAAGTGAAAATGAGCATATATGAAAATGTGGGGAAAATCTGTAATTTACGGAAATTACACAATGTATGTATAAACTCGTGCTTGCAGAGTTCGTTGCAGAAAACAGGGAAAGAGAGAAAAAGAAGAAGAAAGGAGGAGGAAGGAAGGAGAAGCTGGAGGAGACTTGCCAGTGGCTAGGAGGAGTTACCGGAGAAAGAAATTGCCGGAAAAGTTGCTGAAAAGGCTGTCGGAGCTCGCTGTAACGCGAAACAGGGGAACAATCCCACGAAGCTCGATTTCTCCCTCATCCAAGGAGCTTTTTAGCTGCGGTATGTTGGGTTAGAACCTTTACTTCCCGAGGAAGACCCTGCATGCGTTGATTTGACGAAAATCAAGTAAGAAAATGGTGTTTCAACAAGGTTAATTTTCGGGCAGTTTTGGACGAAAAACAAGACATCCCAGGTAAGCGGTTTGTTTTCTTCATGGTTTTAGCTCAGTTTTCTTCCAATTCTTTGGTGTACTTGGCCCTAATGAACTCCCTCAACCTTGATCATATGCTTGCCAATGATGTAAATCTTGTGGTTACTCAACAGGTTCAAATATCACGATGCGCATTCATAGGACGGAAAGCCCTAATTGTTTAGAGGTGCAAAACAGGAAAAAGCTCACTTTCGCTTACAGTGAAGTCATGCAAATGGAGTACTCACCAGACCAGGAAGAATCTTCTGTTTTGCTGCATTCCTTCCTTGGCTTCCTAGGCTGCTTGGTGAATGGGAGAACCAACAATACCACTAATCGAGCCTGATTATCCTTACTTTCAAGTTCTCGATCAGGCATTCTCCCTTATCGTCTATCGATGAGTCGTTTGCTCCCTGTGACATCTTGGGGCGAGGTGTGGTGTTGCACCCAATGACTCCAAGTCTCTCGCCATGTCGTCTTTTAGGAAAATACTATGTTCTCTTTATTATCAAAATTTTATCTCTCTTCCCCTTCTCCTTCTCAATTTTTATCGATTCTTCTATTGTGTTATTACCTTCAAACCAAGGAACATGTCCTGTTGTTGAGCTCTTACCTCTTCCTATTATCATTTCATCCTCGGAATTGTCCTCATCTAATTCCCCTACCACCTATCCTGATGAGTTTTCTTCATCTCCCTCCTCTACTACTGCTTTTCTGCTACTTAGTCGATCTAACTGTGTAAATGTCCTTCCTCATTGGCTTCGTGATTTCTGTTGCTCCACTAATTTTCATGAGCCTCAATCTCATCACAAGTTCAATTCTAACCCTCTTTGGCAATAAGCAATGGCAAACAAATTATAAGCTCTTGAGAGAACACATACTTGGGATCTTGTTGATTTGTCTCATGGTAAAAGCCTTGTAGAGTGCAAATGGGTCTACAAGATCAAAACTCTTTCTGATGGCTCCATCAACCAATACAAAGCCTGCCTAGTTGCTAGAGGATTTACCCAGAAGTATGGTATTGATTATGAAAAAACATTTATCCCTATCGCATGATTAACTACTGTTTGCAGCCTAATTGTCATAGTTATTGTCCACTGTTGGTTACTTTCTCAAAATGGATGAAAACGAACGTCCTCCTCAATGGTGATCATCATGAGAAAGTATACATGCAACATCCACTTAGCTATTAGCACCATCCTTATTAAGTCTTATCACCTTCGTCACCTTTTTTTTGTGGACTCAAACAAGCTTCTTGTGCTTGGTTTGCCAAATTTACTTATAGCGATTTTTTTTTGTAAGTGTACGGATCATACAAGTAATAAAATAATGAGTAAAAATATTATTCCCACAAAATCGGTTAATAATTTCTAAAATTATATTAACTCAAATATTATTTAAACAATTGATTAAATAATGAATTAATTAATTTAAAAAAATAAAATAAAATAATAACATATAAAATAAATATGAAGAAGTTTAAGTTTTGGAAAGTACTAGGATATTTCAAATTCAAATAAATAAGCTAATTTAATTTAAATAGTGATAATTCAAATTTAATTATTCATACAAAGATAATTAACCACACAAGTCAAATTTTTACTTCCGCTCTAATTATATTCTTATGGTATTTATTATCTAGATCAAGTTATAGATTCTTCATTCCAATTTAAATCTATATCAACGTATCAATCAAATATTGACCAAATATTTGATAGTATTAAGCACAATAATAAACACTTGCATGAATAAAGAAAATCAATCCATGAAAATTAAATTATCATATTTAAGTTACATCAAAACACCCTAGTTATAAAGTTTAGCTCATATTACAAATGGTAAAATCTATAACAAAACAAATGAACATAAATATAGAATTTAAAGGAAATGAAAGAAAAAAATAAAAATTCTTTTGATGTGCAGAATTTCCTTCTCCAAGAATGCTGGCACTAATTCTTGAAGAAAATACAAGAAATCTTCCACCAAGAATACTCCAATTCTCCAATCCTTCAAGCTCTCTCATCACCAACTTCTCCAATTTTCTTCCTCCAAATTTCATGTCACCCATGCCCACTCAAAATTTTAAGTCTTACACTCAAGGAAAAATACAAAATAATCCCTCAAAATATAAAAAATTACAATTTAAGGATTTTTGTAATATATGGGCATAATTTGATTAGACTTTTGGGTTAGACTTCTTTGATCAATTTGGGACTAATTCTTCATGAAATAGGCAACTCAAATAACCATTAAAATGCCCTTTAATCTATCTACAACTCAACCCAACTTGAAAAAAATGGAATAAAAAATTTATAGGTTATGTTGATTTTTTGACAACTTTGACTTTCTGTCACTCCAATAGCCATAATTTTTTGTAAAAAATTCGGATTTATGTACCATTTGAAGTGTAAAAAAGTAGGTATATAAAGCTTTCACATTATTTGTAATACCCTAAGTCATCGTGAATAATAATTTGGTATTTAGACCCTATAAAAATTATTAGAATTATGACGTTAAGCGATAAATTTAAAGGGTAAGGTATAATAAATTTATTGATTGGTATGTAGTTAAATGCATTGCATATAGTTTTAAGTAAATAATAAAAATATATCATAAATTTGTATTTTATTCTATTAATGTTTATGAATAAATATATATATGTATAAGTGTATATAAATAGATATATGTATATGTACGTATGTATGTATGATATAAATATGTATATGAATATATGTATATATATATATATAAGGCAAAAAACAGCAAAATCTGGAGCAGGCGCGCGGCCATGCTCTGGCCACGCCTGCAAGCAAGAAATCAGGGAAAGGGGGGGCATTTAATGACGAGGTGACCGTCGGAGTGGCTTCTCGGACCTGTGGGTGTCTCGATGGGACGTTTGCGGCAGAGTTCGGCTATAAATAGCCGCGTTCGAGTAGCCTTCTTCATCTGAGAGTTTCGCTTCATAGATCGCTCGATTTGGGTAGTGTTTGAGAGATTTGAGAATGGGGTTTTGATCCTCGAAGTGTGGGCAAGCTTTTTGGTGATTTTGGTGGCCAATGGAGCAGTGAAGAGGGAGATCCAAGTATCGCTGAAAAATCGCAACTTCACCGGAGTCGCGCCTTCAAACGCAAAATTGAGGTACCTATTATGCTTTTTTCTAAAATTTAAGGCCATAATCAGGTTCGGGAGGTCGAAATTAAGGGGGAGGGAAGCTTCTTTTGAAGCTTGGAGGCTCGGCATCGTCGCCGGCGGCGAGAAGGCCGCCGGAGAAGACGAACCAGGCGGGCGCGTAGCTGCACGCGCCCGCAAGTAGGAAGAAGGCGCTACTTTCCACGCACCAGCAAGAAAATAAATAAAAGAAAAGAAAAGAAATAAAGAAAAAAATAAAATAAAAGAAATAAAAATTTTGCAAAATTTTTTATTAAATCTGGAATTATGTTTATGTCTTGTTTTATGAAAAATATTTTGGAAAATGCTAAATTAGTCATTTATTTAAATAGTTTTTCTATTATGGAAATAAGGAAAAAATAGGAATTTAATTTAGAAATTCCAAGAAAATTCCAGAATGCTAGAAATATTATTTAAGGAATATTAGTAAAGAGAAATTGGATAATATGAAAGTCCAGATAATTATCATGTAATTTTGAAGAAATAAGGCTTAGAAATAAAGAGAAATTGTAGAAAATATGAAAAATAGTAAAATAATATTCTGAAAATATAAATTTAATGTTTTAGGAGTTCTTGAGGGCAAGAGAATTGAGAAATAGCCGCCCGACACGATTTTCGACGCCGACACGATTTTCGAGACAACCTAGCTGTAAGTGTACCATTTCAAGCTTAGTAAGGTTATAAATGTTTATCTTCGAGAATGCTTACATCATATTAACATACAATGAAATGTACCCATCACGTAGACTGCATCCATGACATGATTATGAAATGCATAATTACACGTTAATGTCATTGATCACACGCATTTGAGGCCATAGGGAGTACGAACTAGCACTACTGCTTTACCAATGGTGCACCCATACACCCCAACTTCGAAAGAGATAGCCGCTAAAATGGTAGGTAGCATGAGCGGTGCAGTTGACACCTACGAGAAAAGACATTGCATACACACATGACATAGCATTATGTACCCTTACTTAGATGATTCATCATCTAACTTGGGTTCGCCCCTAGAACATTTAACGTTCCAGTCGGGATTTGCAGTAATGATACAGAGGTTGAAGATGTGTAGTGACGCGAGACGTCAAGAAACGAGTAAATATGCCACGTTATGTTGTAATATTAATAGTTCAACAATTATGTATGTTTTAATTTACTTTCAGTAGCTTATGTATTAATTTCGTAATAAATGTCATGTTCAGTTATTTATGTAATGCCATGAGCATGTTCGATTCAGCTTCCACTTTATAAGATTGTATTTACCTCTAGTGTATAAATTATGCACTAGATAGGTCTTAGGGAATTTCATGAATAATGCAATAAAAAAAAAAAAATAAGACCAAATTTCCTAAGACATAACACGCCTAAGAGAAGGTGGGGTGTTACAGTTAGTATCAGAGCCCAACTAAGTAAAGTACCTAGGAAGGAAAACTTAGACTAAGCCTAGCAGGTGAAAGTACCAACTCGAAGACAGTTAGGGGTACTAACGAAAGTTGTGATGACAGGATGGCTGGAAACTTCTCTGAGCAGGTCTTAGTTGATCACTGGGCACACCGTCTGGAAAACCGGATCCCGGAACCAAATGAGGGTATCATGGAACACCTAGTCCAAATGGAAGAAATCCTTGACGACGTACCCTCGAGTTATCGACTCTGACCTAATCTAGTCCAACTCCAGATAGACATGATGGTCGGTGTTTTGGAAGGTGACCTGTAGGACTTCGCAGATTGGGTTTGACAGGGCGAGCAATTCCCTGAATTTCATCTTTACTGCGCACGGATCCGTGAGCTACTAGTGGAGCTATACGAGCCGGTGCTAATGGACGAGCCCGATGAAGAAATGGGGGACCCGCTCTAGGAGGAAGAGGAAGAAGATATCGAGCCAGGTAAAGCAGAAGAGATGGGAGAGCCGATTGAAGCAGAAGAAGAAGAAGACAACATACCTATGTTCTGGGCTGGAGATGACCTTCTCGAGTTTGAGGACACTGACTCCGAGGATGAAGGAGAGATTGAAGAAGTGATGAACAATCTTGAGGCACCACCATACGAGTCTGAAGATGAGAAGAACGTTTGGATATGGAGGTCATCGGGACCAAAATAGATCTATCCAAGAAATGCTCTAACTATCTACGTGACTCATGTAGTGTGTTGTCTAAGATCTATGTGACTTGTGTAGCATGCACCTATGACATTTTGCAACCGAATATATAATATTTGTAGAATTAATGAAAATTTACCTTATCGGATGGCAAGACCCTGTTATCTAATCTAGAATACTACTTTCTTTTCAGATGGTAAACACTCAAATGAGATTGACAGTAGGACCTAGGACACCCAACCAACAAGCTAGCCATACAGAAGGAAACGCAAGTGGCCTCCCGAAAGGTGACTCTAGCCAGCAGACTAGAAGCAGTCGACTGGATCAAATGGAGCGAATAATGGGGGAGTAAGGTGGGATTCATGCAAGAAACTCACTCCCGAGACAGCCATACGGTCAACATGCTCGACCTTTACCGTCGCCAGAACCCTCTCGTCTTTCAAGGGAAGCTTGGCACAAACCCCAGCGAAGGAGAATTCTGGATTGAGCAAACAGAGAAGCTGCTAGACCACTTACATTGCGGAGAAGAAGAGAAAGTCAACTGTGCCACCTTCATGCTGCAAGATGAGGCAAACAGATGGTGGAAATGAGTCAAGAGGGCAATGACCCCTCGAGCTAGAGCACCCTACATCACTTGGGAGCAATTCAAGGAACTCTTCAATGAGAAGTACTTTCCTCTGAATTTAAGAATGAAGAATGAGAGAGAATTCATGGAGCTAAAGCAAACTGGGGATATGACTGTCGCCTAGTATGAGGACGCTTTTAGTCGATTGATCAGGTACATGCCTATTTATGAAGGGGACGAAAGAATAAAAGCTCAAAAGTTTTTAGGAGGGCTGAATCTGAAGCTTCAGAGGGCATTGAGTAGTATAAGTACTCAGTCTTATACAGAAGTGGTATTGCAAGCCTTTACCATTGAGGCTAATCTAAACCGGATCGAAGCTATCCAAGGAGAAAGTCAGCAAGGGAACAGTCATAAAGTAAGCAAGAAGCTAGATCTCCAAAAGCCGAAGTTTAAGTCTGGTACTCCATGCACAAGATGCTAGAAGGAGCACCCTGGAAGGCCATGCCGGCTTGGAACAAAAGGTTGTTACAACTGCGGAGAAATGGGACATCTCAACCAGAACTGCCCAAAGAAATGAATCACTTGTTTTAACTGCCAGCAGACGGGTCATTTTGCAAAGGACTACCCCAAACCGCGATTGATAAGTCAACCTAAGGGGACATCCGAAAATGCCAGAGTACAGCAAGGAATGGTGTTTCACCTAACTCGGCAAGATGCGGCAGAAGACCCAGCAGTAATCGAAGGTACCATGTCTACATCTGGTATACCTATGCATGTTTTGATAGATTCATGAGCAAGTCATTCATTCATTTCGCATGCATGTGCTGAAGTACTAGGAGAAAAACCAGAAAACTTGAACTATCGTATGATTGTGGCAACCCCAATGGGGAAGTCTCTAGAAACCTCTTTAGGATACAAAAATAGGAAGATTCAGATAGGAGAAGTTGAGTTCCTGGTGGATCTGATCCTTCTGGAATTTCAAGATTTTAATGTGATTTTAGGGATGGACTTCCTAACCAAATACAACGCTATATTGGACTGTAAAACTAAAACAGTCTATCTCAAGAGCGGAGACTTGAACGTCAAGTTTCGAGGGCAAAAGAGGGCAAGTGAACGGAAGTGGATCTCGGCTCTAAAGGCTGAGAAACTATTACATCAAAGAGCACAAGGATACTTGGCTTGTGTCCAAGGGAAAAGTGAGGAGTCAATAAAAATCGAAGAAGTGTGAATCATTAGAGAGTTTGGGGATGTGTTTCCTGAAGAATTGCCTGGATTGCCACCCCAGTGAGAGATCGAGTTTTTGATAGAAATTATGCTAGGGGCAGGTCCGGTTTCAATACCCTCGTATAAAATGGCTCTTGCAGAATTAAGAGAATTAAAGACCCAACTTCAAGAGTTGTTGGACAAGGGGTTCATCAGACCAAGTATGTCGCCATGGGGAGCACCAGTACTCTTTGTCAAGAAAAAGGACGGGAGTCTGAAGATGTGTATCGACAGCTAAACAAGATAACTGTCAAGAATAAGTACCCACTCCCTAGAATCGAGGAGTTGTTTGACCAGTTACAGGGAGCCAAGGTCTTCTCAAAGATCGACTTGAGATCAGGTTATTACCAATTAAGGATCAAGGCAGAAGATGTGCCCAAGACAGTTTTTTGTTCTCGATACAGGCACTACGAATTTTTGGTGATGCCATTCGGACTAACCAATGCCTCAGCAGCCTTTATGGATACTATGAATCGAGTCTTCAGGCCATTTTTGGACAAATTCGTGATCGTGTTTATAGACGACATACTGATATACTCTCCATCGGAAGAAGAGCACGAGTCACATTTAAAGGTAATATTGCAAACATTGAAAGAACATAAGTTGTATGCCAAATTCTCGAAATATGAATTTTGGTTATACCAAGTGGCATTTTTAGGGCATGTTATATCAGCCGAAGGAATATCAGTCGACCCGGCCAAGATAGTAGCTGTGACGAATTGGAAGCAACCTCGGTCAGTTATTGAAGTTAAGAGTTTCTTGGGATTGGCTGGGTATTATAGAAAGTTTGTGGAAGGGTTTTCCAGGATTGCAACACCCCTCACCAAGTTAACTCAGAAAGAGGTGAAGTTCGACTGGAGTGAGTGGTGCGAAAAAAGTTTTCAAACACTTAAGGATAAGTTGACAACCGCTTCAGTACTAGCTATGCCAAATGGATCAGGAGGATTTATGGTGTACACTGACGCCTCAAGAAATGGGTTGGGGTATGTGTTAATGCAGCACGGTAAGGTCATTGTCTATGGGTCCCGACAGCTCAAGAACCACGAGAGGAACTACCCGACTCACGATTTGGAATTGGCTGTGGTGGTATTTGCCTTAAAGATTTGGAGGCATTATTTATATGGCGAGAAGTTCAAAATTTTTAATGATCACAAGAGTCTACAATACGTCTTCTCGCAGAAAGAATTAAACATGAGGCAATGAAAATGGATGGAGCTATTAAAAGATTACGACTGCACTATTCAATACCATCCTGGTAAAACTAACGTGGTGGCAGATGCCCTAAACAGGAAAGAAACCACTGGTGTGGCCGGAATGATGATGGCAGAGTGGAAGCTAGTGGAAGCATTTAGTCTGATGACGGTGGGAGTAATTTCTCAAGGAAACTCTGCATACGCAGCTAGTCTCACGCTGTAACCAGAATTAATGGATCAGCTAGCCTATTCAAAAGACTCTTGAATTAAAATGTGGGTTGACGAGCATGGGCGAGCAAAGAAACCAGAATTTGAGGTAAGAGAAAATATCCTTCAGTTTCAAGGAAGAATATATGTACCTCGTGTGAAGGAATTACGGCAGGTAATTTTGGAAGAAGCCCACCGATTCAGGTACTCGATACACCCTGGTGCCACCAAGATGTACCAAGACTTGAAGGCTGTATATTGGTGGCTGGGAATGAAGAAAAGCGTGGCAAGATACGTAAGTCAATGCGACACATGTCAAAAAATCAAGATTGAGCATCAAAAACCGGGTGGAAGTTTGCAGCCATTAGAAATCTCGGAATGAAAATGGGAACATATTACGATGGATTTCGTGACTAGATTGCCAAGAAGCCCTAAAGGAAATGATGCTATTTGGGTAATAGTTGACAGACTGTCTAAGTCTGCTCATTTCTTAGCCATGAAAGTAAGACAACCAATCAGCAAGCTAGCTCAGCAGTATCTTAATGAGATTGTCAGGTTGCATGGAGTGCCAGTAAGTATTGTATCCGACCGCGATCCAAGGTTCACTTATAGGTTTTGGGGAAGTCTGCAAAAGAATTTAAGTACTCAGCTTAGGCTAAGTACAACTTATCATCCCTAGACTAATTGTCAATCAGAAATGACCATTCAAACCTTAGAAGATATGTTGCGAGCCTGTACTATTGACTTTCCAAGTACCTGGGAAGAGCACTTACCACTGGTAGAGTTCGCTTATAATAACAGCTACCACAGCAGCATTAGAATGGCTCCCTATGAAATCCTGTACGGACGAAAATGTAGATCCCCAGTATGCTGGACTGAGGTAGGCGAACGTCAAATTTTGGGGCCCAAGATAGTTCAGGAGACAACAGAAAAGATAAAGATCATTCAAGAGAGAATTAAGGAAGTCCAGAATAGTCATAAATCCTACGCAGATACGAGAAGAAAGAACTTAGAATTCCAAGTTAGTGATACAGTGTACTTAAAGATATCCCCACTAAGAATGATGACTCGAAGCAATAAGAAAAAGGGCAAGTTAGGTCCCAAGTATATAGGACCATATGATATAATGGAAAAAATTGGACCAGTCGCTTATCGACTTGCTCTACCCTTGGCTCTATCAAACCTCCACGATGTGTTTCATGTATCGCAACTTCGTAAGCATGAGCCAGATCCTTCCCAGGTAATGCCAGCTGAAGCTGTCGAGATCCAAGAAAATCTTTCGTACGTTAAGAAACCGGTCAAAATTTTGGATCGTAGGGATTAGGTCCTGAGAAACAAGTTAATTCCCCTTGTGCAAGTCCTGCGGAGAAACCCGATAAGTGAATAAATAACTTGGGAACGAGAAGAAGACATGAAGCTCAAATTTCCATAACTTTTTGAAGATCCAATGAGCGAAAAATGATCAAGTTTCGAGGACGAAATTTCTATAAGGAGGGGAGAATGTAATACCCTAAGTCATCGTAAATAATAATTTGGTATTTAGACCCTAGAAAAATTATTAGAATTATGACGTTAAGCGATAAATTTAAAGGGTAAGGTATAATAAATTTATTGATTGGTATGTAGTTAAATGCATTGCATATAGTTTTAAATAAATAATAAAAATATGTCATAAATTTGTATTTTATTCTATTAATGTTTATAAATAGATATATATATGTATAAGTGTATATAAATAGATATATGTATACGTACGTATGTATGTATGATATAAATATGTATATGAATATATGTATATATCTGTATATATATATAAAGGCAAAAATCTGCAAAATCTGGAGCAAGTGCACGGCCATGCTCTGGCCACACCTGCAAGCAAGAAAATCAGGGAGGTGGGGGGCATTTAATGCCGAGGTGACCATCAGAGTGGCTTCCCGAACACGTGAGTGTCTCGATGGGACGTTCACGGCAGAGTTCGGCTATAAATAGCCGCGTTCGAGCAGCCTTCTTCATCCGAGAGTTTTGCTTCATAGATCGCTCGATTTGGGTAGTGTTTGAGAGATTTGAGAGTGGGGTTTTGATCCTCGAAGTGTGGGCAAGCTTTTTGGTGATTTTGGTGGCCAATGGAGCAATGAAGAGGGAGATCCAAGCATCGCTGAAAAATCGCAACTTCACCGGAGTCGCGCCTTCAAACGCAAAATCGAGGTACCTATTGTGCTTTTTTCTAAAATTTAAGGCCATAATCAGGTTCGGGAGGTCGAAATTAAGGGGGAGGGAAGCTTCTTTTGAAGCTTGGAGGCTCGGCATTGTCGTCGGCGGTGAGAAGGCCACTGGAGAAGACGAACCAGGTGGGCGCGTGGTTGCATGCGCCCGCGAGTAGGAAGAAGGCGCGTGCCTTCCACGCACCCGCAAGAAAATAAATAAAAGAAAAGAAAAGAAATAAAGAAAAAAATAAAATAAAAGAAATAAAAAAAATTGCAAATTTTTTTTATTAAATCTGGAATTATGTTTATGTCTTGTTTTATGAAAAATATTTTGGAAAATGCTAAATTAATCATTTATTTAAATAGTTTTTCTATTATGGAAATAAGGAAAAAATAGGAATTTAATTTGGAAATTCCAAGAAAATTCCAGAATGCTAGAAATATTATTTAAGGAATATTAGTAAAGAGAAATTAGATAATATGAAAGTCTAGATAATTATCATGTAATTTTGAAGAAATAAGGCTTAGAAATAAAGAGAAATTGTAAAAAATATGGAAAATAGTAAAGTAATATTCTAAAAATATAAATTTAATGTTTTAGAAGTCCTTGAGGGCAAGAGAATTGAGAAATAGCCGCTCGACACGATTTTCGAGGTCGACACGATTTTTGAGACAACTTAGCTATAAGTTTACCGTTTCAAGCTTAGTACGGTTATAAATGTTTATCTTTGAGAATGCTTACATCATATTGACATACTATGAAATGTACCCATCACGTAGACTGCATCCATGACATGATTATGAAATGCATAATTACACGTTAATGTCATTGATCACACGCATTTGAGGCCGTAGGGAGTACCAACTAACACTGCTACTTTACCAATGGTGCACCCATACACCTCGGCTTTGAAAGAGGTGGCCGCTAAAATGGTAGGTAGCATGAGGGGTGCTGTTGACACCTACGAGGAAAGACATTGCATACACACATGACATAGCATTATGTACCCTTACTTAGATGATTCAACATCTAACTTGGATTCGCCCCTAGAATATTCAACGTTCCAGTTGGGATTTGCAGTGATGATACAAAGGTTGAAGATGTGTAGTGGCGCGAGACGTCAAGAAACGAGTAAATATGCCACGTTATGTTGTAATATTAATAGTTCAAGAATTATGTACGTTTTAATTTACTTTCAATAGCTTATGTATCAATTTTGTAATAAATGTCATGTTCAGTTATATATGTAATACCACGAGCAAGTTCAATTCAGCTTCCACTTTATAAGATTGTATTTATCTCTAGTGTATAAATTAAGTACTAGACAGGTCTTAGGGAATTTCGTGAATAATGCAATAAAAAAAAAATAAGACCAAATTTTCTAAGACATAACACGCCTAAGAGAAGATGGGGTGTTACATTATTTTTTTTCATAATTTTTCAAAATTCCAATTAGTCCAATTTTTATTTTTAATCAGACCCTGAGCAGCGAAAATCCATAATATTTGCTCTTATTTCTCATTTTTCCTTCAAATCCTATCAATATGATAAATTACTTAAAATGAATATAAAAAACATATAAAAGGATGATAATTAAGTATAAAATTAAGTAAAAATGGTATAGAAAATATATAAGAAATATCATCACATCATCTACCTTTGTCATTTTTTATTTTGGCTTTTACTCTAGTCTCCATAACTCTATACTCTTCGTTGGCACATTCTCTATTGGTATTATCCTCATCCTCTATTGGTATGTTAACTCTTAAACAACATCTTCATCATCATTTTAACATGAAAGGCCTTGGCCCTTTTCGATATTTATTTTACCCTAAGATCATCTCTCACTTCAAAAAAATGGATATGCCTAAAATTCTACCGCTAATTACTTAGGGACAAAATTAGTAACAAATTTTAATTCGTGGTTTAACGAGACGCCACTAATTACTTAGCAACAAATTTTTAAATTCATCACTAAAGCCAAAAATTCCATAGGAAAAAAAAGTATTAAAGATGGAAAAATTCTGTCACTATTAGCGATTTCATTGTTATTATTGGAGACAAATTAAAATATTTCATCACTAATAACAGATGCAACAATAAAAACAAGGGGCATCTGGTGCCCAATGGCTCGAGCGCATGCGTTCTCTCTCTCTCTCTCTCTTTTTCAAAAAATGGTGCTTCCTCTGCCACTTGAACCCAAAACCTAGCGTGATTGAAGGCCGTAACATGGCTCGCTTGACCACAAAGCTATGAACTCAATCAATTATTTATTTGCCCCAACTTATATTTAAACTATTCTTTCCTACTCTCTATACTAAAATCCCAACTTCCTATCTAACTTTTGGTCCTACCCAACGATTAATCAAATTATTATTAAATTATCATATATGAACAATATCAATTATTTTATTATAAAATAAAAAAACCCTTAATATAGAGTTTAGAGACATAAATTTTTATTTCTCTGAACTCATATGGTTCCACATATGTTAGAATATAAATATTATTTATATTTATATTCTAAAATATAAATACTAATTATTTTATATTCTAAAATACCAATTATTGTCGCATTCATGTTTTCACTTTTGATTATCTTTATTTTATGTTTCTTTATTAAGCTAAGGCAGAGATAGAATTAATTCTATATCTAGTGGTAAAGACAAAATTAATTCTATCTCTAAGGGCAAAGAAGGAATTTTTTTTGTCCCAAAAATCAAAGACCGAAAAATTCCGTCTTTGACTGGAAAAAAATATATAGAGACGAAAATTTTGATTTCAAAGAAAAATTTTGTCTCTAATTTCGTCTCTAAATCAAAGACAACTAATTTTTGTTTTTAAATTTGTCTCTAAAATCATTTTTTTTCAAATCTATCTCTAATCCATCTCAGTTAGATACACACAAAAAAAAATACCTCTCTAAAATCTTTTTTTTTTTTTTTTTTGTAGTGTCTAATTTCTCCAAGGCATACCCTTACTTAGGCAAGTATATATGTATTGGATCTTTTATCTTGAGCTAGCATCACTAATGTTAAGACTCTCTTTAATCCCTTAAAGCCCAATTCTCACCCCTCATCTTGGGATGACACCTCGCTCGGGGATTCTACACTTTATTAGTAGCTTATGGGCAGCTTAGTTTACCTTACAATGTCCAAACATTGCCTGTATTGTACATCTGGTTAGCCGATTCAGTTATGCTCCTCGCTCAACTCATTATGATGCCATCCTCCACATTCTTTGATACATAAAGGACACTATATTTTATAGCCTTTACTACTTCACATCTTCTACTCTTTCCTTGCATGCGCATTCAAATGTTGATGGATTGATGATCCTACATACTGCTGCTTTACCAATGGTTTTTGCTTCTCCTTTAGTGATTCTCTTATCGCTTGGCACAGTAAAAAGTAAACTGTGGTTGCCTATTCTAGCATTAAAGTTGAAGATCGCGCTGTGACTAATACTACATCTGAACTGGTTTGATTATGATGGCTTCTGGCAAACATAGGGGTCCCTACCACTAAGGTGACTCATCTTCCTTATCATAGTCGCAATGTATTTAAATTAAAAAATATTATTTATACAAATAATTAGATTATTAAAAGAATGACCAAAAGCGTTAAATGATAAAATTACCTTCACTCAATTAGAAAGCTCTGCCTCGCTTCATCTCATCACCGCTTTCGCCTCGCCGACCATCGATGCATCCTCTCGTTGCCCCACTGCAGTGTCTTGTGCGACCGCCGTTGCATCCTATCATCACTTTGTTGCAACGCCTCTCGCAATCGCCGTTGCATCTTGTCATTGCCTCTTCGCAATGCTTCCCGTCGACAATCGTTGCACCATCTTGTCGCCTTGCCACTACCACATTTGGATGAAGTCTAGGCTTTTCTCGTCCACAGCGCTTTGATGATCGATGATGAAACTCGATCTATAAAATTCGATTCAATCATCGAGCCTATCATCTCGTCGGTACATGTAGTATATAAAAATTTAAATTACCCGTAATGATATTTTATGAACACACCAAACATATGAAGATTGATGGTCACTTTATTCAGCATCATTTTGCTCATAACACTCTCAAGCTCGTGCATTTCCCCTCATCTGATCAATTTGCTGAACTTTTCACGAAAGCTCATCGTCTAAGACACTTTCATGATCTTTTTAACAAACTCAAGCTACAATTTTGAGTTTGAAGAGGATGTCAATATAATTATACGCTTCAAATAAAAGATAATTACACAAAATATAACTTCTATACAAATTATCTCCAAGATATCATCTCTTCAAATACATATATATAGTTCAAATCAAATTAGAATTGGTTAATTTTGTTGTATCTTTATATGTTTATCTCCTGTACAATTTGGTTTATAAATAGCTATGTAATACAATACACAAGTCATTTCTGCTGTCATGTGTGAATATTTTTCCCAAAATCCCTTATTCATCTTCACATGTGGTTACGTTACATTGCATAATTGGTTCAAATACCTGTAGTTATTTAACTATTAGGCTAGGAATGAGATTTGAATTCAACTTTTATATGTTCTAATACTATGTTAAATTATTAATTATCACCTTATTTAAAGACTTCGGTTGATTGATAAAGAATTAACTTTATCTTTTCCTATGCCAATAAACTATTTATTCGAAAGCAAAATGAAAAACATCTGTATGAAAAATGACAAAAAGTTGACGCTTGAATGTTGTCCGCCAAAAAAAGCTTCAAAGAAGGAATTTTATGTTGATTCTGGATGTGTTTTAAACTTCATTGTTTGTAAAGCTTGAGAGACGTGCATGGTTGAATATAAATATTTCAATGATTGACTAAAGGTGGTTAATTAAACGACAGATTTGTCATTAAGGAAAGTTAAGAAAACAAATGGAGTGGTGGGAAAATTTTCAATCTATAATTTTGTGACTATATATGGACTGTTACCTACACCATGTATGAACCTGATTTGTAAATGTATGTTGGTGGCATGGTGTGATCACTAGCTAGTTGAAACATTTTGAGCCTAAAAGTGTGAGATTTGAGCTTAAACAGGGGATAATTAATTTTGGGCAAAATATCAAATTTTGCAAATTTCATTCAATTTTGATGCTGGATTATTTGGTGATTAATTTGAATTTAGTGTTTGGTCTGTTCTAATGAGATATTGGTCCTTAAATTGGGCTTCAAGCTTTTATAACAATATTTTTGAAATAAAATAATAGATTTTATATGTTATGGGACTTTTTGGTATTGCTGTGATGTGAAAGTAATGTTGATAAGATATTATTATATATCTTGTTTGATATTGTTGTGTTCTGAAGACAATATATTAATAAAGTAGTGTATGGTAATTGAGTTTGGTATAATGATGCTTATTAATTAATGTTAAAAATAAGTAATAATTGTTTAGTTAATATTTTGATAAAATGTTTAATATATATTCTGTCAAAAAAAAAAAGAGTAATGCTATTTATTTAAACTGAAATTATCTCCACTCTAGTTGGTAGATTTTCATTAAAAAATGGATACAAGTTTCTAATAAAAATGTACCAATTGGATCTCTAATTTAAATAAATAACATTACTTAAAAAAAAAAAAAAAACTTATCATTCAATTTGTATTGTATTAATCATTTTCCATCTTTCCATCAAATTCAATTTTTTTCTCTTCCAAAACAGTTTTACATGCATGGATCTCATCTATCCATGCAGCCTCTGCCGTTTGTATCAGACACCAGGCGCTTCAGCCTCCGGAGAAGACGAAGAGATGCAGCCTCCGCCGCTGTCTGTGTGCTAGGCATTGCAAGTCGTCAGCACTGGAGAAGACTGACTGACGAAGGGTCGCAGTCATTGTTGCATATGTCACCCTCCGGTGTCTCTGCCACCGTCTGCGTCGGCACCTAGGAAGGTCCGCACTACAAGGACCTTAGTCGTCGAAGATTGCAGAGTTAAACAGTCATTGTTATATTTTTGGTATAATGCTTTTCTAAAAAGTGCAATCACCCCTGCACACATACATGTACATATAATTCAGCGTACATTAATTAGTAGCTTACAAATTGATGGGAAAATACCTTTACTCACTAAGTTATTCTTGAAAATTGGTCACACTCATTCGGCTATGTATCTTTACTAACAAGTAATAAGGAGATGTCACCTGTCTTATCATTTATCTTAGTTTTGAAGAATTACCATGAGTAGCTAATTCTCGAATTTTTATCTGAATCAGAACTTAACATTTATTTCTATATAGGTCAAGAAATAACCAAGCACAAGAGTATTGGAAATAAACTAAAAAATTCTTCGTTATCATTTCCAAGTTTATCTCATTTTTTAAGAATATTTTGAGACTAACATTATCTCTATCTAGTTTGATAAACTCTTTGCTAACTCAAGATAACCGAGCATGAGAATAACAAAGAGAACTTCAAATATCCCCGCTCATTTCATTTATGGAAAACTCAAGTCTATCTCTATCTAATCCAAAATATCTAGCTCCAACTCAAGATTATCAAATTTGATAATCTTGGATAAGAGAGCTCTAAATATCTCAACCTACCTGAGTTACATAAAGGCAGGAAACCCTCATAGATAAACCACTAAACTCAGTGTTCCTATACATTTATTGTCCATTCATTTTATTTACTTAACTGTTTGAGATATGCTAGAAACAAACTTTGCCTCTCTTGCATATACTTACATCGAGGTAAAATTATGATGATCATTCCTAAATACTATCATCACAAATATATACATATATAGGTAATTTGTTAAAAATAATTTTATATGTAACGGTCCACTAATGGGTTTAGAGTATTTAACATTTTATGTTCTATATTTTGTGTTTTATGTTTATGTTACTTAAACATTTGAGTATAGTAAATTTTGATAATGTAAAATTTCTAAGGATAGATATAGATAATTTCATGGGCTTATTACAAATGGGCTTAATTTAAGTCGTTAAGAAATGAGGATTTGGGCCTAGAGGTAAAATGGATAAGTGGGCCACGATGTGGGCTTGAGCCTATTTGGGTAATAGAGGTTTAAATTCAACTAGAAAAATAGGTGAAATAAAAAAAGAGAGATTAAATTTAAAATTGGTAGCCAGAGTGTCCTTGAAAGTGTTGTTTGTCACGTGAGCAAGGGGTGAATTGGTCATTTCACAAGAATAAGCATGCAAACCTGCAGCCACTTTCCCTTAATCCTCTGGTACACCGTATTCTCTTATTATGTTGTTCCCTTTTTGCAACGAATTGCCTCTTGATTCTATTACCATCATTTTCGTTCTTCTTTTCTAGCTGCTACGTACATAGTCTTCTTGTTCTCTTTGTTATTGTACACTCTACATATCTCTCTCCTTACCGTTTGAAGCTCAGTGAAGAAAGGAGCTTAGCCAGCAATATTTGTCCGAGAACTACTCCTCAACCAAGTTCCTTTCAACCATTCTCTCTTCATTTTTGCAAGTGATACTTGCACTATTTTTTTTCTATTATGTCAAGCAAGCCTCGTGATTGTCTCATCCATTCCTACTCACTGTATGTTGATTATTTATAAATGTACATATACTGATCTAGTGTGTTGTATGTGGATTTCTTGGTGCTTCATGAGTCTTTCCTTGAGGGTTCAAATGGGATTTACATCACCCCATAATTCTTTTTCATAGGTGGCTTTGTTGGTTAGGAAAGGATGCAAACACCTCATTCGTTTTGTATCCTGTTGGACTGTGCCACGTAGAAATATATATTTGGGTATATATACCAATGAACTGTGAGCCTTTTTGGTAGTGTATCTGATACCTTGTTCTACTTCTTGTGGGTCTTCTTGTAGTCTCGAATGGAGCTTGATACACCCAAAAATCCTTTTTGTGAATGGTATTGTCGACGTTCGATTTCAGCCGATCGTGATTCATTTTGGGCCGCGGTAAGTAAATCCAAAATACCAAGAAGAAGAAAAGAACCCAAATTCCAAACGTGAGTCAACGCCAGAATTTTTACGTGGTTCGGCCAGAACGATGCCTACTCCACGACCGCCCTCTGATTATTCTCCCTCTCCCTCATGATATCTATCATTCTTATTTATACTGAGGGGCTTTTACAATTTAGATAACATAAAGAAATACAATGAGTGTATAATGGGAGACAAACAGCCCTTATCGCCTTCACAAGACCGGGAGTGGGATCCTCATTACGAGGGGCATGGGCTGTTGCAGATAAAGTGAACGGACCCTACCTCTGACTTCTCAGCAACTTTGCCACTCATGCGAGCTGGAGGTTTTAGGCCAGCGACCTAGATGGTCAACGATATGGAGGATATTTCTGGGAGCTCGTTAGTCGATTGTTGGGAGCTCGTTGGGAGCTTATCTGGAGCTCGTCAAATGCTTACTTTACGAGTTCCAGATTTCGGTGGTGGCTGGACTTTCCTTGACGAGGTCGTCTAGGCCTTCTTGGCCTCGGGTGATTGGGCCGGTCCATCGGACCGAGTCTGGCCCATGCGGGGTGATACGGGAAATACATATAACAGGTATATTTTCATATTAAAGGAGATACAAGACCTTACTCATCTCTATATTTCAAAGATGCAGCGTTTCACACCTATATATATATATACCTCATCCGAATGTGCCTCTCAAATTCGTGATTTATTGTAGCGAATTTGACCATGCTTCATTCTTTTAGGTATATCTCCTTGTGATGATATCCGATTTAAGATCAATTTGATGCGTTGGAAACTAGACTTCATAGGCTTTGATTTAATGCACTATTCGAATGATTTGATTACGTTTTGAGCCCAAAACAACCCAATTAATTTATGTCAAGAAATTCATAGATTACTGCTTTCGTGTAATCTGACCACATGGTATTCTTTGGCCTATAACTTTTTGTTCCCATCTCCGAATTTAGATCAGTTTATTGGGATGTAAACTAGACATCCTAGGATTCATTTTGATATATTACCCACATTATTTGGCTTCATATTGAGTCCATAATGGCCCCGTCAATCTTGGCAAAAAATTTGGAATTTTACTATTTTGAATTCTGCATTGTTGTGGTTTTTGTGGAATAACTTTTGGTGGATAATTCCGATTGTGAATCCGTTTGTTGTTCCCGAAACTAGAGTTCTTAAACTTAAATTTTAAAAGTTTGTTTAGGGCAATTGATCAAATATCGAGCCTGAATCAATTCTTTGAAATCATCTAAAAATTTAAGAAATCATTGATATGTAATTCTTTTTGGGTTGCCCATTCCTTCTTATGGTTGAGCTATAAGCATGAATGCAAGTAAATGCATATTGGCACAAGTTAAATGAATTTAAGCAAAGTATATAATGGGAAGAATAGTATATTAAATCTATAATACTCCTCAAATGGTGAATCAAGATTTAACCTTAAATAGCATCTCCCAAAATTATTTCGGTGTTATAAATTTGCATCATAAATGTGGTAAATATTATAAAGTAAGATATGCTGGATTTATTTGATGATGGTGAAAGACTCGGCATGGGTGAATGATATTGAAAGTATTTATATTGGGAAAACAAGGATTTAAATGCATGTGGTTGGCAAATGCATAAATGATGCATATATGTACATGATGTATATATATATTTTGTGCACCTATTATTTTGTGCGGAGGGAAAGGATACCCTAGAGCACCTGGCACGGGATGAGGTAGGCATAGCCCGACAGGTTGGCTCTATACTTATTTGTGATATTCTATTTACACGATGCACTTTTGTATGTGTTGATTGATGGCTTGCGAGCCTACGAAATTTGATACTGACATTGAAATTATATGCACCTTTGCATAAGTGGTACATGGTGGATGATATATTTAAATTGGAATTGATAAATTCATAAACTATGAATCTTGTGCATAATTGTTGAGTCCTTGATTACTCTCTTTTGTGCCACCATGTTCTTGGATCCTACTCATTGTTTATTGTTTCTCGAATTTGTTGAGCGTCGTGACTCACTTGATCTTCTTTACCATTTCAGGTAAAGGAAATACGGTTATTGGGGGTTAGTCCAGTGGGATTAAGGCCTAGAGATAGTAGTGTATGGAGATGTGTTCTAGCTTGAAGATCCTTAGTAACATTTTCGTGACGCTTGTAGTGAAATGATTTTTATTTTGTTAATTCACACTAGAACCTCTTATTTATTTTGTATAGCCTTTGATACTAGACTCATGAGATATTGAAAATATAATTGAACCTTAATTTAGTTTCCACTGTTAATAATGAAATAAGTTGTTTGTTTTAATATAGTTTGTTCTATATCATCACTGCGATGATCTCCTTGCGGATATCCAATACTAGCAAGAATATTCGGGAGTGAGCCCTTACATTATACACAAACCAAATATTAAAAAATAATATGATTTTTTTTTTTTGTTTCTTAAAATATTTTCATATGTAAATTATCTTTAATATAAAATATTATATGCTAAAACAAATGTAGACTTTATTGTTCTATTTTTTTTTATTTCATTACTTAATCACTCACAAACAAAGCCAATATGGAGACAGAGAACTAAAGAGTAGAAGAAAAGCTATTGGGAAAAATATGGAGATTTTTGTATAACGTAGCTCTTGAATAACGTGAAAACTCGTTATCTTTTGTTAGTTTTGTATTTTCAAAAAAGGTTTAAGGTAGTGACGATTTTTTGGGTAGGTCAAATCTTTATAAGTCTCGACCCATGATTGAAGTATAACCCTTATTACTACTTATTGGCAACCCAATATAGAAATCGAGCCATAAGCCTATTAGTCATTTCTTTAGAGAAAAAAATGAGCTAAGCCCATTTGTTCAAGAAATGAGAAGCTTAGCCCATTTGTTTGTTTTTCCCTAGCTGTCCACATATATATATATATATCTATGTCTCTGGGGGAGACTCTCATTCTTCCTGTCTCTCTCTCTCTTGTCGGCGTCAATGTCCCCTCTATATTTACCTACTTTCCTTGCCGCTTTGTGTGGCATTTTTGCTTGCTGATTTGTGCGGTGATCTCCTTGCCATTCTTGGACCGCGCCTCATCGATTTCCTGTTGTTGTACTTTTCGTACAATAGTTTTAATGATGAAAAACATATATTGGTTTAATCCCTAAGTCATGAGTCAAGTATGTGGTTTTCAATATATATCAATTTCAATATCAAGTTTCACTTTGTGAAAATGAAAACCCTGTTTTGACTAAGTCTGGAAAGTTAGCATCTTATAAGGAGACATATAAGAAAGAGTTTTGTTTTTATAAAACTATCTCCCGATATTTTGATATCTAACATTCATTAGTGCTAAAACGATTTTTAATGAATTTTTCATTAAATAGAAAATATATATTTTGGAGGTGGTATTATTGCTAAAACTTGAATTTGTACTAAAATACAAAATCTACTTTCTTATTGATTTGGATTTTTATTTTCTAAATATTTTTATTGAATCCAAATAGGGGGTACTTCGTTATTTACATTTATATATTAAAGTAAATGGAAGGTAAAATATAAATAAAATAAAATGAGAACATTTACTTAAACTAAAGAAATGTAAATAAGCCGTGATGTATACATGCTGTGGATTGTGCTTTCATGCAAATGTTTCTGAATATCTGTCATGTTCCTATGCATGTTTCGAAACCCCTTTGAAAAGGTTTTCAATGTTTTCAGTGTATGCTATTTCGAAACATCTCTGCTATGCATGTGTTTTCAATTCAAGTTTTGAACCATGTTTCGAAACCTATATGTCTATGTTTCGAAACCTCATTTCCAGAGAGGTATGTTTCGAAACCTCTGACATTCTGTCAGCAGATCATTTGAAAATCGAGATGCATGTGTGCTGTATTTTTGTATGCTTCTCACATCATTTTATTAATGCATTCTCCATGCTATGAGATTCAAATTTGAATTTGAATGTGAGTGCTTATAAAATACTCAAAGTGGGCATAAGGATTTGTCTCCCACTATTTGCTGTCTCTAAGTGCTTTGTCTAGCTGGAAGCTTGTATGTTTCGAAACATGTTGTCTATGTTTCGAAACCTTGGTCTATTTATGTGATGTTTCGAAACACACTTTGTATGTTTCGAAACCTACTTTTCTGTCTTGTCTCTAACGACTATAAACGGCCAGATTTCTATCTCTTGGTATAAATAGCAGGTATTTGAATACAAGAACAGATTGATTGAGAAAGAACAAGATACAACAAGTGAGCACACACTAGACACACACACACAAGCACAAATGATCTAAATCCGTTTGACAAGCATTCAACGAAGATCCATTCATTCATAGATGTGCATTGTGATGTGAAAAAGGAAAAGCAAGTGCAAACAATAAGTATCATCATCCAGCTCTCCTCACCTCAAGTTAAGAGGTTTGTACAATCATGTGGTAAGGCTTTTATTGCTCATTGGGTTGTAAAAGATAAAACGCTTATTATCTTGTTAATGTTGTAAAGGTTTGAGTTTCGCTTAAAACTCATTTGGTGTAAAGGTTTGAGTTAAGCCTAAAACTCATTGTGTCAAAGGTTCGAGTTTATCCTTAAAACTCACTTGGTGTTAGGTTTGAGTTGAGCCCGTAAAAACTCACATTATAAGGTTTTGGGGTGAACCGTGGTAAAACCCTTGTTATGGTGATCACTAGTAAAAGTGATTGGGATTGCAAATCCTTCAAGTGGGTAAGCTTGAAGGTAGTGGAGTAGGCGGGTGCTGAACCACTATATATCTTGTTGCAATGTGTTCTTTATCTTTCATGTATCATTATTGCCCATTGCACATGCTTGCATAAGTTTTGTTATCAAAGTTTAAAATAGTTTTCTTGAGCATAAACTTATACATATTCATAGAAAACATATCTTTGATATACACACATCTTTGGTATACTCTCAATTATATAAATCGTCTTTTCCAAAGATCGTTATTTTGAAATACAAGGTAAAGGATTTCGAATCAAGCAAAACAGTAAAATAGATTTCGAAACATATATAGTAGGTTTCGAAACCTACTTAATAGAAAAGTTTATTTCGAAACATATATCATATATTTCGAAACATAGTGTTTTGTCATCTATTAAAGTTTTAATTTATCGAAAATTTACCTAATCCCAATTCACTCTCCTTCTTGGGATATATTTACCATAATTAGGAACCAACATTTCCCTCTCTATATATTTGATATGGGCGACCCTTGGGAGGTAAGCTTTTGCGATCTTAATCCATTCTTGACTTCTCGTTTTTATCTTTGTGATTCTTGTTCCTATGTGGACTCTACTTTGTGTAGAGCATTCACTTTCTCTTGGGCGGGTGAACAGATTGGGTTTGGGCTTTGTTGAGACTTGGTGGTTCTATTCTTGGTATTGCTTAAGTGGTGATTCGATTGCCTAGATATGAGCCTTGAATGTCTCTATCGTGACTGTTATAGAGTTTTTCTTATACTTTGTGTATATTTGTTTGATTATGTTTTTGATTAATACTTGCACTAACTATCACTTTTTATAGATATTTCGCTCACATCTTTAAAGTATTATTTGTCCTTACTAAAATTGTAAATATTATAAGAAATCATATAGATTTTATAAATGTTATACTTACAAATAAATTTGATAAACAATCCTTACAAATTGACTTGTTACCTACAAATTTATAGTAGTTTTATTTAAATTTAATAATAATACATAATAGTGATTAGTTTTATTATTAATTTTAAATATGACTTATAAATTTAAATAAAAGTATTATAAATGTATGTTTGTCAATCAATTTATTAAATTTATTTTAATTTTTTATAAATATAAGAAAAAAAAGTTGATTTGACTTCTGATGCATGAAAACACCGAAATGGTATAGGTTTAGCATTTCCAAAACATTTCCTATCCCAAACCACTAAGAAACACCTAAAATCTATTTTTGGGCTCTTTTAATAATTTTAAAAATATTTCAAGACTATTTTGTAATATTAGAAAAAATAATAAAAACACGTTTTTGTTGCACGATCACATTAAATATGAAAGCAATTTCATCTATGTTATTTTGGCTACCACGTTAGAGACATAAGCAACTTATATTTATGTTTGCTTTAATAGATGATGATTGAATTTATGTTTTTGTTTGATTAAATAATTTTTTTTTATAAATTCTTATATTAAAAATTATATTTACAAAAGACTCATATATTTTATTTATTTATGTATTTTTTATTTTTTTATTTTTAAAAAATATTATTTTTTTATTTTCATCTCGTATCATATATATTTTAAATTTTTATTTTTATACAAAGATTTGACAATAGAACCCATTGATAAATGATAACATTTAGGAAAATGTTACTTGTACAAATAACTTAGTTACTGAGAGAATAATCGAAAATGCCAAAATTTAAAAATATCTTTACCTAATTTCTCGTTGTTGCCTCTAGATGAAGCCCAATCAAGCTTCATGATAAGGCCCGATCAGCTTCATCCCATGATAAAACCTAGTTGGATTTCATGATTGATGAAATCTAATGATTGATGATGAAGTTCAATCTATGAAGTTAAATCATATTTTATCATAGGATGAAGTCTGATTCAATCATCGAGCTTATACATCTTGTCAATATATGTAGCACAATCGTAACATCTAATAAAGTGCTTTTGTTTTCATCTTCTGCTACTACCAATAACGTTTCAAACGTCATTGATAACGTTTAAAGGGCATGTGTTATCATAATCTTCTGCCAACCTTTCCTTTGTCTACGAAAAAATAAGAATTATGAAATGAGGTGATATATCAAGAAAACATTACATTTCAATAGAAATTAATTATTTATGATAATTTCAATTACAATATATATTATGTTAAATTTTTTTTTTTAAACATTAAAAATAGTATCATAATATATCTAGATAACTTAAATAGTAACAAATACGCTAATACTATTAGTGATGTCATTATTATTGTAAGCACCCCGCCCGGATATCCCAACCGCCCGATTTATCCGAACGGAAGCGCTTACGGAAAGAAAAAAGGAATAAAACACAAGACAAAAATACCCTGGCATGCATACATAAGAAATACAACAGCGAAAGCAAAATGATATACATGCACGCATGTAGGTACCCCACTAGAACAGAGGTCACGGAGTATATAAAAATATATACAGACATTGTGCCAACAAATAGGAGATACAAGGAACAACCCGGCACAGTAAAAAATAAGAAACAAAAATCCTATCAAAATATCAGAGATAACAGGGGCAAGTTAACTGTATTCCTTACCGATACAGCTGGCTGCTAGGTGGAAAGATTCTCACCCTCGGACTTCACTTTACCCTTACCTGGAATGATAGAAAGCAAGGTGAGTCGTAAGAGTCAGTAAGTTATAAGAAATTAAAGGCTGTAACGTGAATAGAAGAGATCACCCCAAATATAGTCCAACACGTACACACAAGCCATGTGATGCAACAATACAATAGTGCAGCATAATAAAAGCACATACCAGTCATTGGGGCCCACACAAGACACCTGACACCCAAGTCCTATACCAACCTGCCGCTGCCCTGAAAGGCAACATAAATCTCCATAAACCTGCGCACGCTGTCCCGGGTCAGTACTCCCGTCACCCGTGTCCATGTCGGTACTCCCGACACCCGAGCCATAGGCTCCCTCGGAATGGTCCTCCCGTCCGAGAACTAATAACTACCAATAGTCATGCAATGCACATAAAAATGCAATGGTGTAGTGAGCATCAACGTGATACACTGACGCCCATACATCCAGGCATCAGGCCATGCTCCGCCCACGTAGTAAACCACACACGATGCATATGCCCATACTGGATGCTCATAACCAAGCTAGAATGTCCGTGACCAAGCATAACCAGATCATGAAAACCCCAACATGCAACCCGTACCCATGTGCACACCAAAACATGCAACAAGAATGAAATGATACCAGTCATGTTATAATCACGTAATGGCAGAGCTAATCAACAGTGCTTGGCACCGGTCAACGATCAGTGAATAGGAGAGACCAGCCGACGGCCTAAGATAGACCGTACAACAGTCACTCCGTCACTGAACAGCTAATCTTTGCCCCCACTGCCCAACCGCTCTAACCTATGATCAACCAAAATCCATAATAATACCCAAACAGCTAAGAACCTAGTCCCGGGTGAGTACGACATCATTCCCACAGGCTTGGGGGTGGCACAAACCCCCATTGGCAACCAACAAATAAAATCCTCGGGACTAGTTTAATAAATTAAATTTTAAAATAAATCGTTTAAAATTTCATAATTTATTAACAGCTGAAACAAACGAATGGAGGTCAAATAAGTTGACAACGAATAAAAAGTTGTGGAGGGTATAAAGAACATGCATTTACGAAGATATCCTTAGGCTTGATTTGACCCAACGCGGTAAAAAAATATACAAACTATAATACCCCAATAATTCGCCAAAATTAACAAAATCGGACTTTAAACGAAATTTCGACTATACAGAATATTTATTACTAGCTTCTCTATATACTTGGCTAATCAAAACTTGAATTAAACTTGATTAAATCTTGATTTTCCACCAAAATCCTCTAATTTTTCGTTCGCGCGCCCGTTGCTTCTTTCTGGAATTTGTTTGCTGTTCGCGCCGTAAAAATCGGGCAGAAAAACGGCCTTTAATTGGCCAAAATAAGCGGACAGAACGCGGCCACGTGGCTGCCGCTGGGAGGCCACCGCCTCAAGCCCAAAACGGCGTCGTTTTGGGAAGCCTAGGCTGATTAAAAATCATCCAAATTCCAGCCCTCGCGCGCGCAGCCCCGCGTCTCGAACCTGCGACCTCTCCCGCTCCCACAGGCCAGCGTACCGCCCGCTCTAGCCACTGCCTTCAAACATATTAGCACACGTATTTATATATAAAGGGACCCTTGGTCCCTCTTTCCAGAAACGCACCTACCCCCTCCAACTTCCATTATTTACACACACCCCTATAATATTTACACTAACGTTCAAAACTACCAAAAATTTCACAATTTAATTTATTTTAATTTTTTTTCTTATTTCAGAAATATTCTAAAATAATTAATTAATTGTCTTAATTTCTTATTTTCTTAAAATCACGTAATCTATTATTATTTATAACAACAAATTATTTTAATATTCCTTTTAATTTAGATTAACACAATAACTCAATAATTAAATTAATTTACTATTTGCGGTCGCTACAATTATTATTATTATAATAATAACAAATAGTTTACAAATTATAAAAAATACGTAGAAGTGTCATTATCCGTTGTAATTAATTGAGAGGGGGAAGATTCTGACGGGGTCACTAGCCGATGGATACTCCTTTTGACAAATCCATATTTGCCAACCCAAAAGTTGGACAAGCTACCTATATAGTAGGAAACTTAAAACATTTATTACATGCAAACTTAAAGTTCCCTTCGCCATGCATTTAGATCAATATAGTATCCTATTTTAGGGAGATTTTTGTTGCTTCTCCTAGTCCTCCTCTTTGTATAGCCACCGTTGCAAATAATATAAGAGTCATAATTAATAACGATATTATCAATCATGTATTATATTCTTATTAAAGAATATGGTAAACAAAAATATATATATATATATAGTTTCCTCTATTTATTATCTTCTTTATTAAAAAAGGATATCATATAATTAATAACACTATCATCATTTATAACTTTTATTATTCTGCCGCCATAAATACGCATGACGGAGAATTTGAGTCCAAAAAGAGACAAATCTTTGGTTTGGGGATAGGATGGACCATGTTGGACAAAACTCCCCCCCTTGGCCCATTCACTCTTAAGAAGTCACGTAACTTTTTTTTAAATAAATTTAATAATAAATAAAATAAATAACACTTTTGTTCAAAATACTTTTCATATTTTATTTTTTTCTATTTATATGTTGGGTAACAAACACTACCTTATATTAACCAACGTTACCTCACAAAATACTCATTCTTCTCTCCTTTCCCCATCACAGAACTTTGTTTTTATCACCACCATTGTCGCGGACACCACCCTCGCTACTTTGACATCAATGTAAGTTAAATCTTTTTAAGTATAATTTTATTTTAATTTATTTATATTTAGTTTTATTTAAGTTATTGAATATAATATACTTAGTTAATTCCTAATTTTAAAATTTAATATATATGTATACGTTATAAAATATAAAAATCTTTATATATATATATATTTAACAAGGTGATTGTGTCAATGATATTTTGAGAAGTAAAAATAAATTAAACTTCAATTTTAAATTCATTCAAAATCTAAGTTTGTGAAATTCACTTAAATTTTATATTTGGAATTTTGTGATTCTAACTATATATACTAATTTATTTATAAATAAATTTTATTACAAAATTTTGAAATGAATTCATTCCAAACAGAGCCTAATAGTCTTACAATAACTGTTATTTAGTATTTTACTAACAAGGGAATAGACTGGAGCTATGTTGCACGGAAACGGAAATGGGAAACGTTTCCGATAGGAAACGGAAACATGGAAACGGACGTTTTTCTAAAAAAATAGGCATAAATAAGGTCCGAAACGGAAATAAGAAACGTTTCGAAAATATTTCGAAAATAAAGAAACGGCACCTATGAGGAAACATATTCTTTTGCAGATGTCTCAATTTCATGAGTAATGCTATTCATATTGGGGAGAAATAAATAATAGGGATGTGATCATTCATGTGAAAGTGTTTAATTAATATCATATATTTATTTTAAAAATATAAAAAATAAAATTTATTGAGCATTTTTCATATTCTTTAAATAAATCCTTTCATATTACTGTCACATCATTGTTGTTCATCTCTATTGAATAATATTACTTTAATTTTATAAATAATAAATTGCTGTGTTAGATAGGTTTGTAACGTTTGTTGGTGCATCTAAATTACCTTTTCACCAATAAATTCATTTTAGTTCTCCAAGCCCTTGGGATTAATTTTAGGTAATAAATGAATTATACTTTAAAATATTTTATTAATTAATAAAAAATATCGTTAAATTCACCTTAGTAATGTTAATTATTATTTTTAGAATAATGATTAGGGTGCAATAGCTGTATTTTATCAAATAATTAAATTGTTTAAATATTAAAAATAAGGAAAATAATTAATATTACACTAAAAAATATTGTATCCTTTAGAAATTCAAAAACTAATTATTTCTTTTTGAAATTTGGGATGTTCTAAAAAAAATATTTCCAAAAAATAAGTTTCTAAAATAGTTTATCATTTCTTAGGATGCAAAATAAAATGTAACTAATAAACGGTGTTATTATAATGAAATTAATATTTCAGATGAAGGGTGAATTTGTAATTTTACACAGTTATATTTCGTTTCACAAACTTGACTCATGAGCATGTTAAAAAGTCATTAAGACTGTTTGTTTGGAGAAAAATATTTTCTTGAGGCTAAACAGTATCTCAAAAAGAATTTTTTTGAAATATGTTTTTTATTGTTTGGCTATAAATTGAAAATATTATTGAAAAACTACTTTCAATGTTTAGCTAGCACTTAGAAAATTACAATATTTTTTATCATCAAATCTATAATATAAAGATAAAAAAGTGTAATAAATACATAATTTCAACAAAAATTAAAACATAATAATATTGTATAACACAAAGAGTGGGAGCTAGAAAGAGTTAGATGACAGATGGCACGTAGCTAACGAAAGGTAAAGTGAGAAGGATAAAGCGAGGCGACGACGAGGTAGATGGAGATTGAGAGAGGGTAGTATATATCGAGGATAAATAAAGAATGAAATAACACTAGTTGGATATTTTTTGGACTGAATGTGGGCAAAGAACTCCTAGGTTAAGCATGCTTAAGTTGGGGAATCTTAAGGATAGGTGACCCCTGAAAAGTTCGCGTAAACCCATTAGAGTAAGTTGTTCCAATCCTTTCTATCGCTCGGTGCGGGATGTTACAAAGAAAGAGCTAAAAAGAGTTAGATGATAGATGGCGCGCAACTAATGAGAGGCAAAGTAAGAAGAAGAAGGCGAGGCAATGGCAATGTAGATGGAGATTGAGAAAGGTAGAGCACGATAGAGATAGAGAAAGGCGAAACCCGATGGATATAACAACGTAGGCAGAGATTAAGAGAGGCGAAGCACGATGGAGACGAAAAGAGACAAAGCACAATGAAGACATCGACACAGGCGAAGACTAAGAGAGAAAAAATGCAATAGAGATAGAGAGAGGCGGAACACAATAAAGACTACGACGTAGGCTAAGAGAGGTAGAACACGATGGAGACAAGAGAGAGGTGGGGCAACACATGCAAATAGAGGAGAAGTAGGTGCGACTATTTTTGGAAAATGATTTCCCATTTTTTTAGATGAAAAATTATTTTCTTAGAAAATGCATAATTTTATCACATAGGGTGCGTTTGACTAGCCAAGTTTTCCATATAAAATGGCCAAATTCCACTCAAATTCTAGCTTTTGGGATATTTGATTGACCAAATTTTCTAGAAAATTTTTTTTCTCACTTTTGGTCACATGACCAGATTTTCTAGGAAATGCTGGAAAATGTTTTCTCATGGGGGAGAGGGGTAGATTGAATTTTTCAAGGAATTGATTTGCAGATTGCCCACCACGTTTTGTACAAGCATTTCTCTACTCCCTCAACAGTGATTTTTTTTTATCCTTTAGGTAGTTGAGAGTGTATACAATGGATATGAAGTTGTGGTGTCAGCTCAAAATGTAAGGACGTGATTGAAGACTATAAAAAAAGAATATGTTGGGTTAGATCCTAACACTAGATGTGTCACAGCCGATGCATTGGTTTGGGAGGAGTTTCTTAAGGTATAATATTTCATTAACTAATAAATATTTTTGTCATTGCATATTAGTAGTATAGTTTTTTTTGGACATTTACAAGCATAAAATGTATATCCCTTTGTTTCTAATTTTTTTTTTAAGAAAAACTAGACTTTGGAAAATGGAAGACCAAACTTTGTCCTCGATATAATGAGTTGGAGGTTATCCTTGGAAATGATGCTGCTACAGGAGATCGTTCTATAATTGGCAATAACGATTTCTCTCCCATTCATAGTATTTAAAAGTAAATAATAAAAATATATGATTCATAATATGCCTTATATAAAAGATTCTAACAAATTCTCTTCTTTTTTTTTTTTTTATTAGTAATGGATGAAAGTGTGAATGAGATTGACACTCTAAGTGAAGATATAAATACAAGCAGAAGTAGCACTCTTAAATGTAACGTCAAAGGAGGAACCAACAAAATCTGGCATAGACATACCCAACCCACTAATGAGAGTATTATTGCTATATCGAGCATTGTCACATCATCTAAAAGAATTGCTAATGCTATAGAGATTTAAGTAACGTTAGATACGTAAAATCTTATCAATTGGCAATTGATTCTAGAAAAATTACAAGGCATAAAGATAGACAAGTGTGGCATCATGCAAGTCTTGAAAGTCTTTCAATCAAATGAAAGTTTTGTTAAAATCTTTATGAGCTTGACTGATAAAGCATCCATACGAGATTTAAGTAGTGTTTTCTTCATGTTACAGTTTTGAGTTTTGAATTTATTTTCAATTTTGTGTTTTGAGTGTCTGTTTTGAGATTTTTAAAAACGTGTTCTTTTTATCATTTTGAAAAACTGTTTCTTAAAATGAAAAACTAGAAAACGTGTTTGTTTTGTAGTTTTGAAAAATTGATTTGTGTTTCTTTTCCTTTCTTATTTTCTTTGTTTTTATTTTCTTTTTTTTCTCATTTTCTTCTTCTATTATCCAATGCTGTATCTTCTCCGACCAGCAGTTTCATTGTCAACGACCACCGTTGGTCAGAAATTCACCTGATTAGAACCTACCATTAGAAACTCCAAGACAAGGTAATAGGGCTTAATTGTTTACATATTTTTATCTTAATCTTGTATTAATTTTTCTATATAAATGTGTGTTTATATGAATTTTATATTATTTTAATCTTTTTTTGTAGAAACCCGATAAAGGAAATTAATTTGAAGATTTGAGCGTAAAAAGAAAAAATATATATTATAAAGTTAATTTTAAAATTAATATCAAAATTAATATTATAATAAATAAACAAATAAATATTTAAAATAATTAATATTATAATATAATTAAAGTTAAATATTATATATATTATTTTATATTATATATTATTTTATAATATTTATATATATATATATATCATTACAGAGTAGCAGAGGCGTGAATGTGTGTGTATATATAATAATATATTAATATAATATAGGGGTTCCAATTGGATGGCAATTGGAACTGCATGTGCCCTAAGTGTATGTATGTATATATATATATATATATATAATAAAATATGAGACAAAGTCAAATTGGAATGGGACTCGAGCTAGGGCGGCCAGCGCTATATATATATATATATATCTGGGCAGGGAGCATCATTCTTCCCCTTTCAATTTTTTGTTTTTATTTTAATTTTAATAATGTCTAGTTAATTTATTTTAACTAGGGTTTGAATGGATTTTAATTCTGGGATTATGCGATTATTTATTTAATTTGATTCAAAATCTGATTATTATTTGCATGAAGATTTTATATTATTGTGTTTAATGCTTTAAAAAATTGATCACCTTTTAATGATTTAATGATTTATGCATGATTGACTAAAGAATTGTTATAAATTAGATTTATAGGCAATATAAATCACATGCTTGACTATGAGATCGAAAGATGATTAGCTAATGTGTGGAAATTAAGGAAGCTTAGTGAGTCAAATCCCCTTCCAAGATTAGAGATTTCCAAATAACTTAATGCTTATTTATTTCGTTGATATCTGCTCAGAAATCTGATAGTGAAATTGAATTAATAAAAGATTAATATGACATGAGAAAACTTATTAATTAATTGAGGAAAATCCACCATCACATGCGAATAATTATAAAATACTATAAGGATATTTTTGGTTTTGAATCAGACTGAATATATAATTACATAATCTAGATTAAATGAAATCTAAACCCTAGTGCATTTATTAATTAATTTTTCTCACAAAGAATTCAAATTATTTATTTATTTTTATTTTTGATTTTATTTTTATTCATCCGATTAGTTAATTAGTTTAACTTAGGATAAATTAAAATTATTTTGGTATTGTAATCTAGTTCTCGTGGGATCGACACTCGTTTCATCACTATATGCATATTTGATTAGGGTACACTTGCCTGAATTAATTGTGCATAAATCACACATCAAATTTTTGGCGTTGTTGCCGGGAACTAGTTTATTACATATTAAAACTACATAAGTTAGCCTTAGATTGAACATTTATATATTTTACTTTAGAATTTAAATATTTTAATTTTATTTTATTTTGTTCATTTTTAATTTTTAATTTTTACTTCTTTTTTTTATAGGTTTTCTTTTTAGGATTTAATTTTTTTATTTTCATTTATTTATGATTATTTTTATTTTACTTTATCTTTTAGGAAATTTTTTATTTTTTATTTTTAATTCTTAAATTTTTCAAGAGATGGCGCCCAACAGTTATCAATGGGGTAATGAGAAAGCAAATACAAAGGGAGTTGGCATTTATAACTTTGATCCTATCATTGTCTTATCTGTTCAAATAGCTACATTAAATGAGAATGTGAAAAATTTGAGGGTTTCAACAGTGAATGTTTCTCCTTCTTATTTTTTTTCTTGTGAGATTTGTGGGCAAGAGGGACACATTAGTGTTGATTGTCAAGACAAAAATCTTTTTTATTCTTCCCCTGAACAAACTGATTTTATTTCTTATGGTGGCAATAGGTCCAATTTCAATCCTTACTCTAACACTTACAATCCTGAATGGTGGAGCCATCCTAATTTTTTTTGGAGTAATGATCTACAAGCACCTCCCAGCTTTAACAACAACTTCAAAATCCACAAGAAGAAAAGTCAAATTTGGAGGACATGATGGAAAAATTTATCAATAATACGGAGGCAAGACTTCAAAGCATGGAAACTCAAATTAAACAACTTGCTCAAACAATTTTGGAAAAACCACAAGGATGAGCGCCTAGCAATACTGAGGAGAATCTAATGGAACAAGTAAAAGTCGTCACTTTGCAAAGTGAAAAAAAACTTGAAAAAGAAGAAAAAAGCGAAGAGCATACAAAAGAGGAAGAAAGCCAAGATCTTGAAACCAAAGAAGAAGACCATGGGTTATCAATGAATAACAAGAAAAGTTCTTTTATTCTTAATTTAAAATCTTTTGAAACCCCTCTTTCTTTTTCAAAAATATTTTTTACGGCTAATTTGGTTCAACAAGCTATTAAATTTTTAAAGGGGTTTAAAAAGTTTCATATTAAGATTCCTTTGCTTGATGTTATTTCTCTAATGCCTTATTATGACAAAGTATTGAAGAAAATAATGGCAAAGAAGAAAAGATTGGCTAAATTTAAGCCTCCTTGAAGATGGAGACGTAGTCAAGCTAATGACCATAAATAAGCGCTTGATATGAGGCAACCCATTTGAAATATTATTTATTTTTCTTTTTATTTCTCTTATTTTTAGAATATTATTGGATTGATTTCTTATTTCATTTTTTTCTCTTCTTTTTAGGACGTGTTGAATCCATAAATCCGGCCTCTCTTCTTCAAAGGAATAAGACCAACAATTTTCAAACATTTCAAGAAGATCTACATCAGGAGAGTATTGCTTTTCTTTTCTTTTTTTCTTATTTTTAAAGATTGGGGACAATGTTTAATTTAAGTGTGTGGGTGGAAAATTCAATAATTCTCAATTTTGTTTGATTGCAAATATATATATATATATATAGTGTGCATGAATGATGATTTTCTTTAGAAAAATGTTTTATTTTCATGTTTAGGCCGATTTCATGTTTTCTATATTAACTTTGGTTTAATACATAGTTAAGTCAAGATTGGGAATTATTCTATTTGATTATTGATTCTAGGTTTAACAATGTTAAGAAAAATAAATTGATTATGCCGGATTATCATGATTGTTAAAATATATGCTTCTTGATAAAATTCATGAGATTTTGTGATTATGCATGATTGATTATGTGACAATAATATTGTGATTATTTCTCGAAACTAGGCCTAAATAGAGTTGAAGTAAAATGGGATAATGAAAAAAAAAGAGCAAAACAAAAAAAGAAAAAAAAAATGTTATTGCTATTTATCTACTCCTATATTTTGAGCTGCTTAGTAGTAACTAGAGGTTGACAGTGTGCTCCTACATCATCCTTCACGTCAAACGATAGTTCAAAATATGAGTATGCAAATGCATTCTAAGCAATTATTTAGAGGAGTAACTGGGTGTCTTTATCGCAAAATGTTGACATTCGAGTCAAAAACCAAATAATGCTTAGAAAAGATTGATTCAAAAAAAAAAAAAAAAATCATCTTTATTACTCCTTATGTTTGTAGCACGGGAGAAAAGTGATTGCAAGAAAGCTATTGCATGATTTAATTCTCTTAGTTGCAAGGTTTCATGAATTAATTTTGAAGTATGCATGACATCAAAAGTGATGATTTTGCATGACTAATTCTTTCAATTAATACTTTTGGATTTAGAGTTAATATGATAATATGGATGGTAACCAATTTCGAGATTAATTATGCATTGACATGTTGTTGGAATTCTTGATTTTGGCCTAGCAAGAAAATGAAATGTTTATTTTGTATTTTTTCTCTACTTTGCTCGAGGACAAGCAAAAGGTTAAGTGTGATGTTATTTGATAGGGATTAATTGTTTACATATTTTTATCTTAATTTTGTATTAATTTTTTTTACATAAATGTATGTTTATATGAATTTTATATTATTTTAATCTCTTTTTGTAGGAATCCGACAAAAAAAATTAATTTGAAGATTTGGGCATAAAAAGAAAAAAATATATATTATAAAGTTAATTTTAAAATTAATATCAAAATTAATATTATAATAAATAAATAAATAAATAAATATTTAATATTATAATATAATTAAAGTTATTGTATTTAATAGTATATTAAATATTATATATATTATTTTATATTATATATTAAATTATAATATTTATATATATATCATTATAGAGTGGGAGAGATGTGAATCTGGAGTGCAATTTTGTTCAGCCCTTATAACAGGGGTGAACATCATCCTCATAAAATTATGAGGGTGAAAAAAGTAATGGAATGGTCTGAATTAATTAATTATCGTTCTGTTGTTTTTTTACTCTCACGATTTTTGTGAGGGTGATGTTCACCCATTAAGGGGGTGAACAAAATCGCACTCGTGAATGTGTGTGTATATATAATAATATATTAATATAATATAGGGGCATGGCAATTGGAACTGCATGTGCCCTAAGTGTATGTATGTATATATATATATATATAATAAAATATGAGAGAAAGTCAAATTGGAATGGGACTCGAGCTAGGGCGGCCAGCGCTATATATATATATATATTATATTATAATAGGGGAATGAAAAACATGGAATTAGAGGGCTGAACGCGCACGCGTAAAAGAGGAAGCGGCCGAATTAGAGGGCTGAAGGCGCACGGGGAAAAGAGGAAGCGGCCGAGAAATTGAGGCGCACAGTGAAAAAGGAATTGGAGAGATTTTGAAGCCGCGGACAGAGGAAATTGCAAGGGACGCACGCAGCGACAATTTCAACCCAGCGCAACTGTGACCCAGATCTAAATCAGATCTGGGCAAGGAGCATCATTCTTCTCGTTTCAATTTTTTATTTTTATTTTAATTTTAATAATGTCTAATTAATTTATTTTAGCTAGGGTTTGGATGGATTTTAATTCTGGAATTATGCAATTATTTGTTTAGTTTGATTCAAAATCCGATTATTATTTGCATGAAGATTTTATATTATTGTATTTAATGCTTTAAAAGATTGATCACATTTTAATGATTTAATGATTTATTCATAACTGACAAAAGAATTGTTATAAATTAGATCTATAGGCAATATAAATCACATGTTTGACTATGAGATCGAAAGATAATTAGCTCATGTGTGGAAATCGAAGAATCTTAGTGAGTCAAATCTCCTTCCGAGATTAGAGGTTTTCAAAAAACTTAATGCTTATTTATTTTGTTGATATCTGCTCAGAAATCTGATAGTGAAATTGAATTAATAAAAGATTAATATGACATGAGAAAGCTTATTAATTAATTGAGGGAAATCCACCATCACATGCGAATAATTATAAAATACTATAAGGGTATTTTTGATTTTGAATCGGATTGAATATATAATTACATAATTTAGATTAAATGAAATCTAAACCCTAGTGCATTTATTAATTAATTTTTCTCACAAAGAATTCAATTTTTTTATTTTTATTTTTATTCATTCGATTAGTTAATTAGTTCAACTTAGGCTAAATTAAAATTATTTTGGTATTGTGATCTAGTTCTCATGGGATCGACACTCGTTCCATCACTATATGCATATTTAACTAGGGTACACTTGCCTAAATTAATTGTGCATAAATCACACATCACAATGGGATTAACATACACAAAATGGACTAGGTTTAACGATTTGATTTTCGTATATCTAACTTTTAATTTTCGGCTAATATCTATACGTACTACTAATCATCATTGGCCATTATGGCCTGTGATTTTTAGTGATCAGAGGAAACCACCCAATACCCAAGGGCCCATCGACCAATATACCCAAAAACTAGCAAGATCCAACGGTTAAATCTCCTTAGATCTAAGATCGATGACGGCGACAACTTTTAATAAAACCAACATGATTGACGACGATAGCTTTCAGTGGTGGCGGGCGAGGTCGATGGCGGCTTTCAGCGGTGGTGGGTGAGGTGGACAACGGCTCATGGAGGTGACGAAGATGGCGAGAGGTGGTTGAAAGAAGAAAGAAAACCCACGGTTTGAACTAACAAGATTGAATGGCTGGGGGGCGATCGACGGTGGCTTTCAATGGTGGCGAGCAAGGTCAACAGTGGCTCATGGTAGCGACGGAGATGGCGGGGCATAATGACCAATGCTTGAGAAAGAGATAGCAGAAATGAGAGAAAGAAGAGATTTAGTTATGTCGAGATTTTGGGGGGTTGAGGGGTGGGGGTGGAGATTGTTTTCCGTGTTTTTGAGTTTTCAATGTATTTTCATTGAAAACACCCAATTGTTGTTTTGGGTTTTCTTTACAAAAATTTTAATTGTTTTCGAAAATGCGTTTTTAAAAATAGCAAAGGAAATGTGTTTTTAGTGTTTTGAAAAACTGAAAACTCAAAACAGGTTGAAAACGCCAAAGAGAACACGTCTCAGGGCCTGTTCTCTTTCCCGTTTTCGGGCCATTTTCTGTTTTCAACTTTTAAAAACATAGAAAACGCGTTCTCTTTGTTATTTTTCAAAACGCGTTTTCAAAAACAACTAAAAATTTTGTTAAGGAAACGGCGTTTTCAGTGAAAATACACTGAAAACACAAACCAAATGCAAAACGCGAAAAACAGGCTCCCCCACCCCCCCGGGCACACGCACAGACCCACTCCCCCCTCTCTCTCTCCCTCTCCATCTTCTCTTTATTCTCCTCTCCTCTTCTGGCCATCGCCATCGCCACCGCCACCACCGTCAGCCTTCAACTCCACCGCCACCGCGACCAGCGCCCCTCAATGCCACCGCGACCAGTACCGCAACCACCGTCATCGACCTTCAACCCCACAGCCACCGTCACCGCGACCAGCGCCCTCATCGCCACCGGCCCCCACTGCCATCGCCATCGCAACCAGCGGCCCCCTCCTCTGCGACCACCGTCATCGACCTTCAACCCCACCCCTCTCCGCCACCGCGACCAGCACCCCCCTTCGCCATCGCCCCCCACTGCCATTGCCACAGCGACTAGCGGCCCCCCCTCCCCAGAAAACCCTAGATAAAGAAGATGGGTTGTGGCTAATTTGATTTTTTTTTGTGTTATTTAATTTATTTTATTTTAGTTATTTATTAAACTGAATATGTGATATATTTTGTTTGTATTAATTTTTTTAAATGATATTTCTAAGGTTGTTGATTTTTTTATTTTATTTTATTTGAATTTTATTTTATAGTTTAAAGTATTTGAATCAAATTTATAATTTATTAATAAATATTTATTATTTATTTTAAATTAAATTTATTAAATAAAATATTATAATAACAAAAAAAATCATTTTTAAAATTTCAAAGTAAACGCATTTTCTAGTTTTTTGTTTTAAGAAATAATTTTTCAGAATGACAAAAAGAACGCATTTTCAAAAATTTCAAAATAGACACTCAAAATACAAAATTCAAAATAAATTCAAAACACCACCTTAGTTTTTTAGAAGCTTGGCCATGATCCACCTCCATTACTTTAGGATGTCATTGACTAAAGGTTTAATCAGTGGACGGTATTTAGTATGTTTGTTGAAAATAATGTTTAATTTATAAAGACATAAATTGCGTATTTTTATATATTTTGTAATATGTCTGTTATTTTTTCTATTTTGTTTGAATGTTTTATATGCTATCATTTTTATTTAGAAATATACATACATTGTTAAACAATAGATAGTGGTTACTTCACATGATATCTATCTCCATTCCTCGTAAATTTACAAATTACATTCAAAAGAGTTATATTTGTCAAATGATGTACTGCAACAAACAAGATATGACATCCAATTACACCCTAAAAAAGAAAAAATTTGACAAATTTCAAGTTCAAATAGGTAGACTTCCCATGGAAAAGGGGACAATTTTGATGGAAAAAAATAGCTATCAAACAACCAAAGCAAGGGGACAATTTCCATGGAAAAAATGGCTATCAAACAATTAAACCAAGAAAAAATGACTAATTATATGGAAGATGGTGACAATCAAATACCAAAAGTTATAAAAAGTATAGCAATTTTTATATAAAAAATTAAGTCAATCAAACATCTTTAGTTGACAGTTTCTATGCAAATCATTTCTAAGCAATTCAATTGCCTTGAACTTGTGTGTTTGATTGGAATTATTTTCCATAGAAAATGTCACATCAATGAAATTTTTTTTATATTTGCATGTTTGATTGTTTAACATATTTCATGACAATTTTTTATGGTATAACACATTGAAGTATGTTTTGACCTATTTTTTATAAAAAAAAATTGTAATTAGGGAGAGGTGGAAATTATTTTTCATGAAATTAGAAATTTTTTTTTTCATCTTTTTTCAATCAAACACACTATTTTCTTTTTATATAAGAGTGTGTTTGATTTCACACATTTACCATAAAAATGTGTAATTATTATATATATTTTCTATAAAAACAATCAAACACTTTTAATTTTTCTATAAAAAATATGTGTATGGTGCAATCATTTAAAGTTTCTTTTCATAAAATTTATTTTTTAAATAGGTGGGGTGATTTTTGTTTTCTAGACAATTATTACCTAGAATTAATGCAATTAAACACATCTTTAATTTCATACGTAAGATCAAAAGCATCGTGACGATTGGAAATCACCACTTTTCCAACCCCTCAATGATTGACAGCTGGCAGACATCCAGAGCCTCACAAGATTGATGGAACACACAGCATCAGAACCCAAAGCAGGATCCATCTTGACTCGCGCGCTTACTTTAAATTACTTGTAGTTGTTTCGTCTCCTAACTCCCAAACTCCAACTCTCTGGTTCGCTTCCGCGCCATATACAGCAAAATACTAATCGTTTGGTCCTCCGGCGAACTTTCCGGAAATTTTTTTCTATTATCCGGCACATCTAAGGTCTCTTCGTCTTATACTTCTCTTCCAAGACTGTAAAAGTGAAATTCAAATGTAATTCAATTTTCGTTTTAATCGCCAGATGCGTATCATTTGTCAATGTTTCTCTTGACCTATTCCAGAATTACTACCGCTTTGAAACCGAAGGTTACAGTCAGCTTCTTCTTGTTCGGTAACTGTGAACCGAGTGGCCTTTTTACACGACCTTTTAACAGCCATTACTCGGCGTCTTCTGTTCTTTATAGCTAGCCGGAGTGACCGTAGAGAATTTTTATACAAGAAACCTTACTAAAATAATACGTCAACATCATTTTTACAATTGTGATGGGTGTTATAATTCAAATGTGTAGTTATCGAATGATTCAATTAGTATGGAATTCTGTATGAATTTTTAAAATTTTTATTTGTATATATTAACCCTTTTGATATACTGTTAGTCAAAGCCCTCTCTGAGTATTTCTTAGTACCTGGTGTTCTGATATAGTATATCATTGCCAGTGATTTTGCATCAGTAATGGAGCACATTAAATCTCCATTCAAAGGTATTGCAGAAGATATCCGTGGAAGACTACCGTGCTATAAACAAGATTGGATTGAAGGCGTTCGTTCAGGATTTGGGTATTCTTTTTATTTGATTGAGTAGTGACATGACACCGTTCAAACTGTTTGATTGTAGTTGTAGTTTCAAGTAGAATTTAGTCTTTTTTCCGTCCGTCTGTGCTAGGATATTGGCTCCAACTACTTACATATTCTTTGCTTCTGCGCTTCCTGTTATCGCCTTCGGGGAGCAACTAAGCAGAGACACAGGTTGGTCATTGAATGGGATACAATTCTCTCAGTCAGTATTCAGTAGTCATATTCTTCGTTGAGATTGAGAGAAAACAGCAAAAGAGAAGAGGAGTTTTGAATTCTATTGATTCTGTCTTTGGTGGTTACTTTGTGCTTTAGATGGAGCATTGAGCACAGTTGAGACTTTAGTTTCTACAGCTATATGTGGCATCATTCACTCTATATTTGGCGGGCAGCCTCTTCTGATTCTAGGAGTTGCAGAACCCACAGCAATCATGTACACATACTTGTACAACTTTGCCAAAGGAAGAAATGATTTGGGACGGGAATTGTTCTTGGCATGGGCTGGCTGGTATACCTTTTCTGTCCTTTTCATTTTTAAAGCATGGTTTTTGCTCATGTGTGTGTGTGTGTGTATCATTATGTCAGTCGCACTTATGTTTTTGCCTTAAAAATTCTTTTACAGGGTCTGTGTTTGGACAGCTCTGATGTTGTTTCTTCTTGCGATCTTCAATGCTTGCTCTGTTATCAATAGATTTACAAGGATTGCAGGGGAACTTTTTGGCATGTTAATTGCTGTTCTTTTTATTCAAGAAGCTGTTAAGGTATAACATTAATTTAGAACATAAATTGTACTTCAATCTTTGGAGTCAGCTATAATACTAAAGGTTTATTCGTTGCATGATCATGTAAATCACAGGGATTGATAAGTGAGTTCAGTACTCCCAAGGCTGAAGATCCAACACTGGAAGAGTATCAATTCCAATGGCTTTATACAAATGGACTGTTGGGAATCATTTTCTGTTTTGGCGTTCTCTACACAGCCTCAGGGAGTAGGAAGGCAAGGTCATGGAAATATGGGACAGGTTTGTGAGGAAATATGGATGATATGAGCTTATTATTATCATTTCTCGTGTCCAAAACATAAAAATTAGGATGTCTCTTACCGGGAAAAAAAAAATATGTTGTGCTTGGCAGGGTGGCTCAGAGGCTTCATTGCAGACTACGGAGTTCCTCTCATGGTTGTAGTCTGGACAGCACTGTCTTTTAGTGTACCAAATAAAGTTCCGTCTGGAGTTCCCAGAAGGCTCTTTAGCCCTCTCCCCTGGGAGTCTGCATCTTTATACCACTGGACTGTTATCAAGGTAGGGCTATACTGACCATTGTGTAGGCTGATGAATCTGTTTCTTATTCCGTAGTGAAGTTTCAATCTCTTCATCAAATAGTAAATGGAGTTACATTTATTTTTGCAACTTCCTCGGTTTCTGGTCTCAGATCTGTTCTACAGGAACAGTACGGGAGGAAAGTTTTCGTGATCGCTACTCTAAGGTGAAAGGGCTTTGCTTACATATAGAAAAACTACTAACGGAAGCAAACATGTTTTTTCGTCTTCTTCATCTGTTCCAGAAAAAATCCTAACAATGATATATTGAGTTGAAGCAAGCAACCGAGAGTTAAATTAGCAGAAAAACTATTCTACTAACAAGAAATTGGGTTAATTAGCATAACTTTTTAGGGTGTTATAATTAAAGATCATGTCGCTCAATTATCCTAACGGGAAAAAATGGATCTAATTTTTTTTCTTTAGTGTAAGCTTTAAACTCCTCTGATTTTAACCAAATGTTTTCCTATTCTTTTGACGAGTTTCCAAGATTATGGATACTAAATCATTTAATGGACTCTCTCCTGCAGGATATGGAGAAAGTCCCTCCCATTTACATATTTTTGGCCCTTGTTCCAGCTCTGATGATAGCAGGGCTTTACTTCTTTGACCACAGTGTTACTTCACAATTGGCACAACAAAAGGAGTTCAATCTCAGAAAACCACCTTCTTATCACTATGATATCCTGTTGCTGGGATTTATGGTACTATATATGTAACTGGACTTTAGTGTTGCTTGCTGTTGTTCTGATTATTACTTTTTCCTAAAATTCATGTTCTATGCTGCTATAATCTCTGTATTCAGACTTTACTTTGTGGACTGATTGGAGTTCCTCCTTCAAATGGGGTCCTGCCACAGTCGCCAATGCACACCAAAAGCCTCGCTGTTCTGAAGCGGCAGGTAGGTTCAAGAAATTTTGGAAGAAACTTATTATCTAGTGAGCGAGCTAGTTGAGATGTTTAAAGAGTCGGATCCCATGATTTACAGTTGATTCGAAAGAAGATGGTTCAAAGTGCCAAGGAGAGCATTAAACAACAAGCTAGCAACTCCGAAATCTATGGAAAAATGCAAGCTGTATTCATGGAAATGGACAGCTCTCCTGTTGTAAGATCTCCTGATCACCACATATAATCTGTGCCTTTGAAAATTCACTTGGCGAGTTTCTCTTTATCTAATTGCTGTCCGCAAAACTGAGATTGTGAAAATTTGTCGGCTCTTCATGTGAGTATGACAAACCTCTCCAAAAGGAGAAGAAATTATTTGCGGTTTTTTATATTTGTGTTGAATGCACAGGCTAATGTAGTCAAAGAGTTGGAGGACTTAAAAGTGGCAATTATGCAAAGTGAATATAGAGAAGCAAATGCAGAGGGAACTTTTGATCCTGAGAAGCACATTGATGCTTACTTACCTGTCCGTGTTAACGAGCAGAGAATGAGCAATCTGTTACAGTCACTCTTTGTTGCAGCATCCATATGCGCTATGCCCCTGATAAGGAAGATACCCACGTCAGTTCTTTGGGGATATTTTGCCTACATGGCTATCGACAGCCTCCCAGGAAACCAGTTCTGGGAAAGAATGCTTCTCCTCTTCATCACACCAGGCCGGCGATACAAGTAAGATTCTTTTATTTTGTTAGCACAGTAGTAGTGAATTGCAAAGAGCTCTCGCTACTAGAAAATCATGTCTTGGAATGAAGTACAAGAGGAAGAAATGGCTAAGAGCCCTAAAATCATGAATATAGCATATATATGCTTCCTTTTCTTTTTCCTAATATCCCTGGAAAACCATGTTGGCAGGGTCCTGGAAGGGGTTCATGCTTCATTCATCGAATCAGTACCATTTAGACAGATAGTGGCGTTTACTCTCTTCCAGCTTGTATATTTCTTGGTGTGCTTTGGAGCGACATGGATACCAATTGCTGGCATCCTCTTCCCATTGCCTTTCTTCCTTCTCATTAGCATAAGACAGCATCTTCTCCCCAAGCTATTTCTTCCCGCACATCTGCGCGAACTCGATGCAGCAGAGTACGAGGAAATTGCTGGTCCCTCAGAACCTTCTCTTGGCTGCTTTCCTTTCAGGGTACGTGTTTGAGAAAGATAAGCTTAGCTTAAAATACAATCAAGAGTTGAACTCAAAATATCCTGAGTATGTGCAAGCCTAATTCAAATTTGATGCGATTCTAATCTTAACAGTCAACAATTGATTATTATCTAATTCTCTGAGGCTGACCTTTCCGGCCTTGATCAGGAAAGGGAAACTACTGCACTTGGAAATGAGGAAGGAGTAACGGAAATTTGTGGCAAGGAGATATTAGATGAGCTGACAACAAGTAGAGGAGAGCTGAAGCTTAGAACTGTAAGCTTCGGCAAAGATAGACCTGGACAGGTACAAGATATTGTTCATATGGTTTACAATTGATGCTTTTTTTGGAAAGAAATATTGGACATTCTCCCAGTGATTAGATGGTCTTGGAAAGCTTTAACCAAATGTGCCATATGATGTGTTCCCGCAGGTTCACCCTGATGATATTGTTCAAACAGATTGAAGTTGTAGGATTTTGAAAGGCAAGGGTTTTGAGAAGTTATTGATAGATGGTCGATGGACAATTTGAATAATTTATCAAATAGGAAAATTACGTTCGTATGATTTTTTTGAGAATGAATGATGAGAGAAAACTTTTTCTTATATCATTGTGAGGGTTGATATATTATTTGCGTCGTGTAACATTATGTTGCTTGACGAGGGCCCAGAAGGATTTGCACGGGGTGGTGACAGGCAAAAAGGGTGGGGCGATGTGGGCAGTAGGGGGGTGGAGTGGGGGGCAACATATCAATTCTGATATCATTGTTTGGTAGTATTAAGAGTTCTTCTAAATCTTTGATTTATGATTGAGGTCATTTAAATGTGACCTAGTTTGGTTTCTGACCTAACTTTAGCTTGCATGGTGATGAGTTTGAAATTTCATCCCACTTAGATTACTCATAAAATGGACCATCTTTATTGACAACATGTAGAGGTGTCCATAAGTTTGGTGTAGACCCGCAAATTAATTCAAACAAATGTGAATGAATGTGTTTGATTTGGATTTTTTTTTCTTTTACATAATTACATAATAATATACTTCAAGGTTTGTTATAATAAATATTTTTTTATTACATTTCTTGTTAACCCTAATTATTTTTAACCTAATAGAAGCATGTTTAATATATAAATCTTTATAATTTTTTTATAAAAATAGTTAATACACTTATTAAAATTAGATAAAAGTGTTCACGAAATTACAAGTTAAAAAAATTCATTTAAGGGGTTTAAAATCTTTAAAATTGTTCTTTATAATTGACGTTTTAATATTTAAAACCTTTTAAATAATTTATGTAGACTTGAAACTTTATCAACATTTCTATTAACCTTTGAAAACTGTCTTGCTTATATCTGACTGAATTTTTCTAAATTAAAGTTTAGATCCTAAGTAGGGTTTTGTTAAATTAAAAAAAAAAGTTCAAATATGTTTTTATGAGGTTAATAGAAAGTCCAATAAAAAATATATATTCTAGTAAATCTCAAATATATATGAACCACACTGGAGATGTTAATTAATTTATTCATTTTATTCTTTTTATAAACCTGTCCCTCCTGTTCCCCTCAAACTCCCAAGCATGGTCTTAACATATATAATGATAATATTATTATTACGTTACCATGTTAAATGATATTATTATTATTATGAATCGTTCTAGATGTGCTGATGGGATGATAAATCTAATGATCGAATTGGACTTCATAAATTAAATTTCATTATTGATCATCAAGACGCTGCAGAAGGGAGAAGCCCGAGCTTTATATGAAGCTTGATTGAGCTCGCTTCATGAAGTTCAATTGGGCTTCAAAGGCAACAACAACGAGATGGTGTAACAGTGGTTGGCGCGAGACGTTGCGGCGAGACTATGATATGATGTAGTAGCGATCGCATGAGGTGTTACAACGAGGCAACAGTAGAATGCAGCGACGGTTGCGCGAGACGTTACAGTGGGGTGATGAGGTGATGCATTGGTTGTTGACTAGGTGATGAGAGACAGCGATAAGGTAAGGCGAGGGAAAGCTTGCTGGAGGCGATCATGGCAGAGGAAAGAGAAGGCGACCAAGGGTAAGTGTAACGCCCCGTTTTTCAAGCGCGCTTTAACTCAGGACGATTCTAGGATAATATTTATTTATTTATTTATTTTTCAATACTACTAAAACTAAACCATATCATTGCTCTTATCCATCCCAAAATTTCCATTCATTTATCTCCAAGGAGAATCATCATAATATCAAATGCAGAAGTTAGAATCGAACTTAACATCATAACATTAATCATAAATCAATTCTTACATCACGGAAACATAAATTTCTCAACATGACTTAATACATAAGTTCTCAATAAACATTAACCCTAAATAGAGTTCTACATCATCATTCCTCAAAACGTTCAAAATTCAAAGTAGTAGAATTTAAATACATGGGCTATATAACATACATTCAACTCATCATGCACTTTGCTAAGTGCCATTTCATGCCTTATTCATCCTCGTTTCTGCTACAATCTCCATCTGGAACGTTTGAATATTCCAGGGGCAAATCCCAAGTTAGATGATTAATCATCTAAGTAAGGGAACAAAACATTTAATGCTTATGTATGTATGGAATGCACATAACATCATAACTCCCATGTTTGGGTTGACTGCACACCTTAAGATTACTCGCCATTTTTTTAGTCTCCCTGCTAGATCAGGGTGTATGGGTGCACGCTTAACAAGGCAATGACGCCAGTACCTAATCCCAAACCCATGTAACGTATGACTGTGAATCTCATCATGCTCATATGTATATTTCATAAATCAAACATATAAATGCAATGCAATCTACATGACATACTCATATCAAGACATGACAACATGATAAGATCATTTACATAAAATCGAATTTTGAAAATCGAACCACTTACAAACCAATCATTTTCATCAAACTTAATCCATTTAGGAGTTACCACTTACTTTGCAAAAAGACAATTTTGTCTTTAGCATAATTTTGCCTTAAATTCGCGTCGGACTTTCAATCATACTCAATTATGAACCTTGACATACCCTGGGCATCATAATTACTTAAAAAAAAAATTAGATTTCTAATTTTCTCTAATTTCTCTCATTTCCTCCTATTATTTTCTCAAGATTATGAAATAAATACTTTCTCATAGAATTTTCTCAATTTCTCTTCACAATAATTCCTGAAACAATATTCATAAGCTCCAAAAATTTCCTAATAATTTTCAGAATTCATGTTCTATTTATTTCTCATTTTCTCTTTGATTTTCAAGCATCTATTGCCTCAAAAATCTATAATAAATACCAATCATGCATTTCTCTTCTAATTTCATCATCAACAATTCTAAAATATCATTCTCATATTTTTGAAATTTTTGAAGAAATTTTCGAAGATAACTCACATTTCCGCAGAGTGATTCGGTATTCTTCTATACTACGACGAAGTCTCGGTTTGCATATCCAACAATGTCTTCTGCCATAAATTTTCACAAGAATTACTAAACCCAGCCTATAGGATTTTTCTAGAAATTTTTGATATTTTTCTCTATATTTTATTTTTTCTATTTTCTTTCTTTCTTTTTCTTTTTCAAATCTCTCTCTTACTCTCAAATCTTTTTTCTTACAACATTTCTCTATCTAATTTAGGTCCTCAAACCTTTCAAGTTTCCTCTATAAATATAAAATGTTGAATTAAGTTTAGCATAATTGTAGTGACTCGCTATCTTTAATTAGTTTGTCACCTTTATTAATTATTTTTACTAAATCTCACCAATAATTTTTAATTATTTGTCCACACCCTACTTTATCTCCCACATTTCTCTATTATTTCACCTATTATTTTTGATTATTTGTCTACACCCTACTTTGTCTACCAGATTTCTCAATTATTTCACCTCTTATTTTCAATTATTTTGTCACATTTCTTAATTATTTTTCACTAAATCTCTCCCACAATTTTTAATTATTTGTCCACATTCTACTTTGTCTCCCACATTTCTCAATTATTTCACTCATTATCTTTGATTATTTGTCCACACCATACTTTGTCTCCCACATTTCTCAATTATTTCACCCATTATCTTTAATTATTTTGTCACTTTTTTTAATTATTTTTCACTAAATCTTACTCATAGTCTTTAATTATTTCTCAACAACCTACTTTATCTCTCACATTTCTCAATTATTTCACCCATTATCTTTAATTATCTTGTCACCTTAATTATTTTTCACTAAATTTTCTTTTAAATAAATTATTCTTTCATTTAATTTATTAATTTTAAACCCATTTTCTTAGCCTACTAATTCTAAGCCCACTAATTTTAAGCCTATTTATTTAGCCTTTCATTTTTTTCAATTTAGCCCACTAGCTCTAAGTTCATTTACTTAGTCTTTCATTTTTTAACTTAACCCATTAACTCTAAGCCTATTAGTTTTTTCAATTATAATCTTTAATGGATGTTAAAAAATATTTTAAATACATAAAAATTAATTATTATTATTCTCAAAATACTAGAATATTACAGTAAGGGTGGTAAATCTATAAATTAGGTGAGGGCATTTTTATCATTTGACGTATTTGGTTATTCTCTTAATAATCTAGTTGTTTGTACAAGTAGTATTTTCTATTTACTATATATATATATATATAATCAATATTTAATGTAAGTAACTATCATGTATTTAAATAAACTTATTAATAATGAATACATGACAAACTTTTAAAAGAATTATTGTATGTATCGTATTAACACAATAACATACATAGCAAGACCGTTACAATATCAGATATATATATATATATATGTATAATATAACTTTGCTTCAAAGGCTAAACTTAGAAGTAGACATGGCCAAAATTGAACCGGATCGGCGGTTCGAACCGGAACTGGACCGGCCGGAACCGGACCCGGAACCGGCCGAACCGGAACCGGAACCGGAACCGGACTGAACCGGCGAAATTCGGTTCGGTTCCGGTTCAAGGTTCCGGGGAACCGGAAACCCCCCCCCCCCCCGTGCCCCCCCTCCCCTAACGGTCCACACCCCCCCCTCCCCCCCCCCCGTGCCCCCTCCCCCCCCTCCCCACCTCCGCCAACGGTCCACACCCCCCCGTGCCCCCCTCCCCCAACGGTCCAAAATTGGACCGTTGCCCCCCTCCAACGGTCCAAAATTGGACCGTTGGCTGCCACCCCCCAAGCCAATTTTATTAATTTTTTTTTTAATTTTATAATTCCTATCTATATATACCCCTCCCTCCCCCACTCATTTTTCACACTTTCTCTCTCTCTCTCAAGTCTCAAGCTATTATTCTCTCAATTTTGTCTCTCATTTAATATTTCAATTTCAATTTCTTCAATCTTCTCATTTTGTTATTTATCAATTTATTCAATTATATTGTTAATTATTTATTACTTGTTACTATATTATTTTATCATTATTATATTTTTTTATTATCATACTTTTTTCAAAAAAATGGCAAGTGAATGTAGAAATTTTGAAAATGTTGAAAATGTTGAGTTTGAAGCTCAAAATTTTCAAACACAAGAGAGTGAAACTCAACAAAAGAGAGGTGGAAAAATTTCTACTTCTGATATTTTTAATATTCATTTCAAGAAAACACCAAAAGGAGATGGTAAATTTGATGTATCTTGTAATTATTGTAATCAGGTATACAAATTCAAGCAATGAGGTGGATATGGTACTTTCGCCCGACATTTGCAAACAAAGCACCCGCTCAAGGTTGGATTGAGCCGCGATCAAACACAAATATCCGGGTTTGCTACCTCTTCAAACTCTCCTCAATTATTTCATTATAATGAAGCTAATTGTAAGTCTGGTTTAACTGAAATGGTAGCAATTGATCATTTATCTTTTAGTTTTGGTGAAAAAATAGGTTTTACTCGATTTTGTCAAAACTTTGTTAATCCTAGTTTTAAATCAATTCCTAGAAATACTTTGAAAAGGAATTTGTTAAAATTGTTTAAAAACTCAAAAATTGAATTGATAACATATTTTCAAAACAATAATATTAATGTTTCTATTTGTAGTGATATTTGGAGTGATCATTGGCAAACTCATTCATATATGGGTATTACTTGTCATTGGGTTGATGAAAATTATGTTTTACAAAAAAGAATTCTTGCGTATCGATGTTTTGATGAAAATCATAATGCTGAAAATATTTGTAGATTAATTCAACAAATTTTACAAGAATATAGATTAGTTAATAGAATTTTTTCAATTTCTTTTGATAATGCATCGGCTAATACTGCTTCTATTAATGAATTGAAAAGAGTTTGCCAACCAAATTTTGGTGGAAGATTTTTTCATGTTAGATGTGCATGCCATGTTTTAAATTTATGTGTTCAAGATGGTATTAAGTCACTTAATTCTTATTTAGATCCAATTAGAAATGTTATTTCTTATATTTGGGTACACCCTCGAACTGCAAAAGCATGGGCACATTTTTGCACCTCCAATGGTCAAACCCCAAAACGTTTTTCAAAAGATGTCCCTACTCGTTGGAACTCAACTTTTAAATTACTTAATCAATCTTTTGAATATAAAGATTTATTGTGTTCTTTTGCAGCAAATTATATTCCACAATATCCTATTTTTCCAACTATGTGGAATGTTTGTAGTTCAATTTTGAATATTTTACGAATTTTTAATAATGCTACTCATACACTTAGTAGTGTTTATAAACCAACTTCACATCAATTTTTAATAGAAGCAATGAATGTGGTCGGTGTATTAATGGAAGGAATTAATGTTGAAGAAATTTGTCATGTTGTTTTAGAAATGAGAGAAAAATGGTTACGTTATTATCAATTTATTCCTGAAATTTATCTTGTTACTATGGTATTTGATCCTAGGTGTAAATTTGATGGTTTAATTGAGTGTTTGTCTAACTATTATTCGTTGTTAGGATTAGAAAATAATGAAGAAATTGATGTGAATATTATAATTTCTAAGGTTAGAACTTTATGCAATCAATTATATGAAGCATATGTTATTGCTCCTAGTAGTGAAGAATCATTTCCATCCATGGCTTCGCATTCCTCTTCCTCCCAACCAATGAAATGGGGTCATAAATTTTTAGATCAAAGGAGGAAAAAACCTAGATCGAGCTCACATTCGGAGCTCGAAACTTATCTAACCACAGTTTTTGAGTTTGGTGATGATACAGGTTTAAATTTTGAAATTTTGGAGTGGTGGAAAAGGCACAAGGAGACATTTCCAACTCTTGCAATTATTGCAAGTCAACTTCTTGCAGTTCCAGCTTCAACTGTAGCCGTTGAACAAACATTCAGTAGTGGAGGCAACATTTTGGACGAAAGAAGATCAAGATTGGCTCCAGAATCATTGGAAGCTCAAGTTTGCCTCGATGATTGGGAAAGAGCTAACATGCGACGTCAAGAAGAACTTATCCATTCATCATCATCTGACGAATGGGTTAATGATGGTTCAACAACGGCGACTTCCGACTCCAATGAAGATGCGTAGGATCCAACTCATCCAAGTCCATATTTTATTTTTTTTCACATTTGTAAAAATTAATTTCTTGTATTACATTTTTGTTGTAATTATTTTTTAATGAAATTAAGTCTAATTCTATTTTTTATTTTTTATTTTTCACATTTGTAAAAATTAATTACTTGTATTACATACTTGTTTAGTTGTTTTAATTATTTTTAATGAAATTATTACTTATATTTCTTCAATTTTTAGTAGTGTTTTTTTATTAAAAATATGGTTGAGAATATTTATATTTACAATTACATTTAACAATTAAAAATCGAAACCAAACCGAACCGAACAACGGAACAAGGACCAAAATTGAATACAACAATATTTAAAAAAAATTAAAAAAATTCGGTTTGAACCGGAACCGGAACCGTTGACCGAACTGGCTCAAACCGTTGACCGAACCGGCACGAACCGGAACCGGAACCGGCACGAACCGTCCCAAACCGCCCTTGGGCGGTTCGGTTCAGGTTCAAAGATTTCTTGAACCGGAATCGGCGGTTCATGAACCGTGGCCATGTCTACCTAGAAGCAATATGAGGACTGGAAAAGCAAAAATAAATTATTAAAGAGAAAAAGGGTGCTTGAAGTGGCCACGGCAACGGCCACGGGTGCGTTCTTATCCAGATTCACAAATTGCGTTGCCGCCACCTTCTTTTCCCTCACCTCTCTCTCTCTCTCTCTCTCTCTCTCTCTCTCCTCACCAAACTCCACAACTCTCATCTCATCTTCTCTTGTCCTCCGTTTCCAAACACTCTCAAATCAAAATCCTGCCTCTCTAATCTATGGCTACCGCATTTGCTTGTTTCCGTCCATCTCCCACCCTCTCCGCCACCGCCGCCAGCCACCGGAAAACCACCACCTCCTCCTCCTGCTGGTGGGCCCCGCTCTTCGGCTGGTCCTCGTCCGATGTGGACTACATTACCTCCATCGACAAGAACAAAAACAACGCATCGGTCGGAAAAACCTCGGACTTAGAAGCGGAACGGTCCAGATCGCGGTTCGCGCCGGGATGTTTCACGGAAGAGAAGGCCAGACAGCTCCGGAGGACGACCGCGGAGACGGCGACGTTCCACGACATTATGTACCATTCCGCCATCGCGACTCGCCTCGCCTCGGATCTTTGAACCGCTGATCAGACGCCGGAGGGGAGGTGCCGCTAGGCTTTGGCTTAAATTCCGATCTTTGGTTTGTTGGCTTGCAATCTGAACCTGTCGACTTGAAATCACTTTGATTTGGATGTGATTTAATTTAATTATTAGAAATTTGTTTTGAGTCTGAAATTAATTAATTTCTACTCCACTCCAGCTACCGCCGATCTTTGATAAATAAAAGTTGATGGTTTGATAAATATAATGTAAATAATTATTATATTGTTAATGTAAATTCTGGTCTAAAATTAATATTATCATTGTAAAATGAGATTAGACTTTACAAGTTTATTTTTGTCACCAATTAAAATGTATTATTATTATATAGTCCATTTACTCCTAAATGATCATCTATATGTCACAGTTACAAAAATCACCAACTATAGATTTTCATGATTTTTCATTGTTTAAATTTAATTATGAATGATAAATAAAAAAAATTAAAATCACCAACACAAACTATATATCATATATATATATATATATTTATGTTTGCCGCGCCTCTAGTTCACGTACGTACGATGCCTCTTTTTCTTTTGAAACAAAATGATGAGAAGTATGATCCAATGAGACACCTTTTTGATAGAATAATGCTATACACAAAACTAATTTTCATAAATTGACGTGAACTATTAATGTTACGTATAATATTAATGATACATCTGTTCATATAAAATCAATTATAATATTTTTACTCAAATTAACTATTGGTCTTCTTGTATGAAAAATTTTATAAAATTAACAATAGATTAATACTTCAAAATAATCCTAGTCAAGATTAATAATAAAGTTGCTCATATAAAAAAATATTTATAATATATAGTTCTATCATAATTAACAATAAATATACTAGGGTTATTTGTAAATATTGTTTTGGTGTACAACAATACTATTTTGATGCGAGGAGGCTAAAGGCCTAGAGGGGCTGCTTGAAATTATTTTGGTTTTTAATTTTTATTTTCCATTTTCATAATTTTGAAATAAAAAGTTGTTCAACTCACAATTTTAATTTCAAGAAAATAGGGTTGCAATCGAATTGAGTCGAATAGAATTTTGTTGAACTCAAACTCAACTCAACAAGTCTGAGCTCGAGCTCTGCACGTCAAAGAGCTTGAGCACCTAGGCTCGGGCAATGCCATGGGTGATGAGAAAGACTACAATAACTTAGAGATATTAGGAGTTTTATAGCTAGAGAAGTTTGTACATAACACTTGTGGATGCATTCACTAGAAAAGTTGTCAACATTGCTTTTTTGGACACCTACTGTAAGCTTCACTAGATGTTGCTGCTCTGCTCGCTGATACAATGTCGACCACCTGCTTACTACTATTTCTGGCACTATTTCTGACAATCTAGTTGCTATTATTTTTGACAAATGAAGAAGATGAAGATGAAGGATTGCAACAACTTTTTCAAACCCCTATCTCTTTCTTTTTCACAAGCTTCCATAAAAAGCGTTTTCTTTTCTCCTTTGTCAAAGCTTCCTTCAATATATTATATATATATATATATATTATCGAGAGAAGCAATATATATATGTATATATATATATATAAAAAAAAAATAAAAAAGGGAACTTTTAAATGATTAGATTAATATATATAATAATTTTAAAAATATTTAATTCAATTATATTATTATAAAAATTTAAAGTTTAATAATATTATGCTAAATAAAATATTAATATATTTATAAACGAGATTATTCATGAGGTATTTGATTAGTGGTTAATTTTGTAAAATTTTGTTATAATTATAATCCCCGTTTTGATTTTAAATTGGTTTAATTGAATAGTTATGTGTAATATATATATATATATAATATAATATATTATAATAAACATGTAAATATAATATATATATTATAACATAATACATATACTCAATGAAGTGCATGCATGGAGCATCTATATAATATATAAGTATATAAGATACCATATAATATATCATATAATATATCATATAAATATATACTTAATATATAATTTAATAATACTCAATTGCTTGTTTGTAGGTACGAAAAAGGTGAGTTTGGAGACTCAAATTGAATTGAAGAATGAAGAATTCAAACCTAACACATGCACATTAAATTGAAGACTCAAGGCCTAATACATGTTTAAGACCCAACTTGAACAAGCTCATGGAAGACATCATTTGGAGAAGGCCCAATCATTTTTTTTAATCCTAGTGAAGACCAAAAACCCAATTGTAGAAATTTATTTTTTTTTATTTTTAAATATTTGTTTTATAAGTGCTTTATTATGTGTGTTTTTTAGCTAAAATTTATTTAACTAATAGGTGTGTATTATAGTTAAGATCTATTTAACTTTATGAGTGTTTTATTATGTGTGTATTTTAGCTAAAATTTATTTAACTTTATGTGTGTATTATAGGTAAAATTCATTTAACTTTAAGTGTGTGAGTACCCATTAGATATAATTATGTCTAGTTGAATAATTGAAATTGTGTGGTTTGTATTGCATCTTGTGGGCTATAAATAGTTTACTTGATTGCATTTGTAAGTGTGATTATTATTCTTGAATCAAAATTTAGTTGTTTTTTTAGAATTTTCTCTTTGAGAATTGTTTTTATTCTCTCTTATTTTCTCTTGTGATCTTACTTTCTTTCTTTTTTCTCCTGAATTTTTAAGCCATTTATTGTTACTTTATTATCCACCGCCTAAATGGCTGGTTAATTTCTGCTATTTTAATTCCTATCATTTAAATTCTGTTATTTAAATTACACCATTTAAATTCCCGTCAATTAACTTTTAAATAGAAATGAGTAGCTAAATCCAATCTTGGGTTAAGGCAAGGACAATGTCCAATGCCAATGATTTTCAAAGAAAGCTACGCTTTAAATGAGTGACATTAATTTAAATTTCAATATGAGTGTGTATTAATTATTGAGAAATCACTAGATTTGGATTGAAGCGTAAGCCTAATTTAGAGCTTTCATGCCATGTATGAGAGTTACTAGAATTGGAAATGCTATCATACCCAAACCCGAATGATTAATTTAGTTGTTTGTGTATTAATTACAATTGAATTTATGGTAGTTGCTTAAATTAGAATCCCGCATATCATGTATGGGGATTGCTTAAACTAGAACTATCATCATCTCTAATTGCATTTAATAACAAACCATCATATCTGAAATTAAATTAATGTTAATCTTTTATGCTAAAAATTGGGAATCAACGGGTTGGTGCTGAAATTGTCTTAACTTAAGTGCTATCCAATTTCATATCCTCATATTTAGCGTTTATTTCAACTTCTGCCTTGCTTTATTTCCTAGTATCTGTTATCTAAAAAATCATAAAAAAAATCATGTTATCAATTCATCCAAATGCGTATGTGTGTGTGTAACATTTTTTTCCTTTTGCCCTAAATAAATCTTTCAGTGGATGACCTGGACTCATCCAGAAAATATAAATTTAAATTTGGACTATAACTACACTTGTACACTGACGAGTATAAACCTCTCACCTAAATTAAAATAAAAAATAAAAGTTTTATTGTGTTTTTATTGCAGGGTGAGAGTGCAGCCAGTATTCATGAATTTCTAATCGAGGATGTTTACGAACATTTAATCAAACATATTAAGGGTGTCAAAAAATATTCGAAAATTGGTGAACTGGACCAAACCAGACCGAACCATGCTTTTTGGATTGATTCTATGGTTCAATTGTTAGGTTTTGGTTCTAAAAAATTAAGAACCGATATATTTAGTTTGGTTACTACTTTTTTATTTTTTTCAAACCGTGGTTCAAACCAAACTGGAACTAATATTATACTTATATATATTATAATTTTTTATTGGGTATATATATATATATACGCATAAACAGTATCACTTCCTAGAAAACTAGAGAGATTCATGAACTAAATTGAAACTGGTCCGGTGTGACGAATTGATCATGGTTTGATTTTATATATGTAATGGTTCGGTTACGGTTCTTATTTTTTCGGAACCGTTAAAAATAGCCCGATTATTGGATTCTTATAGAACCGGACCGATCCGAACCGTTGATACCCCTAGAGCATATTAGTATTCACGAATCTCTAATCGAGTCAGCTCGTAAGCTAACGAGTCGAGTTTTATTAAGTTTAAACTCGACTTGTTTACAAATCGAGTTTCAAAATTAAGCTCAAACTCACATTGTTTATCTTAACGAACAAATTCGAACGAGTTTTTGTCAAATCGAACACCAAGCCGCTAACGAACAACTCAGCTCATTTGTGATCATACAAGAAAGCAAAATGAATTCCAAAAATTGGAATGAATTCAAACCCCATCTCATGTTTCATTTCTTTTTCTTTTTGTACAAATCAATCAAAATACATTCTACTCAAATCAAAAACTCTTTTTTTTTATTTGTCTAACAAAATCAACAAACTATAGAAAAAACAAAAGGAAAGAAAATTGAAAATCCACATAAAATCAAACATCTTTCCTGTCATCAACTAGAAATCATCCACTTCTTCATTTCTTTCGTTATCATTAACCAGAAAATTGTCCATCTTCTTGGTTTCTTTCATTGTTGAGCACCACCATCCATTTTCATTGTCTTCTTCATTGGTTATTGTCATCATATCCTCTTTGTCATTCTCTCTCTGTATATATGCACACACAAACAGTTGTAGAAGAAACAAAAGAAAAAGAACGTGAAGAAGAATCAACGACCCTAGATTTGAGTTAATTAAACTTAGATTGTGGCTCGTGGACCTATATTTGCTCTCTCTCTCTCTCTCTCTCTACACACAAACAAACTAAAGAAGAAGAAAAAGAAGCCCCCACGAGCGTAGCACGGTTGGTTCTCAGGTAACAAATTGCATCAAAAAAAAAAGAAAAAGAAGATCATGATAATGATGATGATGTGATGTAGACAACCTCAAGTCTAGGGTTGGTGAACTCACTAGATTGCTTTGAGTAGAACATAATTCTAATAGAGATCATTAGATTGCTTTGACTAGAGTATTGAATTATTTGTAAGGTGTTATCAAATACACTTTACACTATTATGGATATACTATTGTACTTGAGGGGTATAGTAATGATAGCACAACACAAGTGGCTTTTGACCTTTATTCAGATGACACAACACAAGTGGCTTTTTACGTTTAATTGCCTGCAATAGTAGTGTAGTCTATTAGAAATCTTCTCAACAAACTTTCACAACCTGGTCTACTATCTAGTCCAAGTTCTTTACTTAGAGAAGAGAAGTTACGAGATTAGGTCATTAATAAACCTTTTAGCAAATATCTCTTTATGGATGATACTTGATGTCAAATGGTAGAGAAACCTTTTAGCAAATATCCCTTTATGGATGAAACTTGATGCTAAATGGTTGAGAAACCTTTTAGTAAATATCCCATTATGGATCAAACTAGAGGTTAACTGGTTGAGAAATTACCTTTTAGCAAATATCCCTCTATGGATGAAACTAGAGGTTAAGTGGTTGAGAAACCTCTTAACAAATATCCCTTTATATATGAGATTAGTTCCATTGTGTTGTTTCATTGCGATCATCAAACTAGTATTAGTATATTACAAAAAAATGGTATTTAACGATTTTTTTTTTTTTTTTTGCTTTATCAACTGTCGTGGAGCATTTAGCAGTAATTTTCAGCAACCGCTGGAGTAACGTTAAGTCATATTTTTTGCGGCTTTTTAAGAATCGTCGCAAAAAATTTCAAAAAACTTGAATTTTATCGGCGGTTTCAAAACCACAACAAAAATTTCAAATATTTTAAAATTTCAAAATTCAAAAAATTTTGAATTTTAAGAAGCGCGCGCCCAGCCGCGCACACGACGAAGCTAATTTCCAGCATCCTTTCCTTTTCCCGATTTTGAACCCACAATCTCCCTTATGCAGTTACGTGCGCAAAACCACCCAATCTGCAAAACTTAGTTCTTATATATTTACGCATATAAATTATATACTAATCCAACAACTATTTTTCAGAATTATATTTTATATTTTTAATATAAATTAAAAAACATAAATTAATTGATTATTTTTTAAAAGAATAATGGAATAAATTAAATATAATTTAATTTAATTTAATTAATTAATTAATTTATTAAAAAATAAAAAAAAAGATTTTATATATTTTCTTAAAATTTCCTTTTGAAATTATTAAAATTTTGTTAAATTTCTTTTTATTTTTTTTGAATTAAAATTTTTAATGAATTTTGTGACGGTTTTGAAAAACTGCCACAAAATGTTATTTAATTTTATTTTTTAATTATTTAGATTGCGTTCTCTTTACTTTTCAATTTTTAGTTTTGAGTTTTGAATTCATTTTTAATTTTCTGTTTTGGTAGTCTGTTTTTAGAAAATTGAAAACGCGTTTTCTTTTTCATTTTGAAAATAATTTTTTAATAATATTTTATTCAATAAATTTGATTATTTAATAAATTAAAAATATTTAATGTTTATAAATTATTAAAAAAATATCTATATTTTAAAATAATGAAATATTTTTTTCATTATAATAATAAAATATGAATAAATAAATAAATAAATGTGTTTTGAGTTTTGAGTTTGTTTTGGATAAAAACACTCAAAATAATTTTTTGTTGTTTTGAATTTTCTTTACAATTTTTTTTTTGTTTTCAAAAATGTATTTTTAAAAACAATAAAAGAACGCATTTTCATTATTTTAAAAAATTGAAAACTAAAAATAACTTGAAAACAGTAAAGAGAACGCAATCTTAATTTTTTTTCTAAATTTAGCCACGATTTTTTAAAAACCGTCACAAAATAATTTTTTTTATGAATTTTGCAGCGATTTTGAAAAACCGCCGCTAATGTTATTTAATTTAATTTTTTAATTATTTAATATTTTTTTAAATTTAGCTGCGGTTTTTTGAAAACCGTCGCAAAATTAAATTTGTTTATGAATTTTGCGGTTGTTTTTTAAAACTGTAGCAAATGTTAAATTATTTTTATTTTTAATTATTTAATTATTTTCTGAATTTAACGGTGATTTCTTAAAAATGGCCGCAAAATTTAATTTTAATTTTTAATTATTAAATTATTTTTTTAATTTAACGACAATTTTTTAAAAACCACTACAAAATGTTAAAAAAACATCACAAAAAACATATTTTTCGACGGTTTGTAAACTGCCACAAAAAAATTGTAGCAAAAAATTATTTTTTTTGTAGTGGTAGAACAAACAACAAAGTGTATAAAGGAAAAATAGACATATAAACCTGATGTATAATATTTTGAAATAATTATTAAATGATTGTGTGATATCATTTAAATTTTTGAGGTCAAAGTGGAACTAGGTTGGTTCTTTGGCAAAGCTACTAAGAAAGAATAATGATTCAAAATGATGGAAACCTATGTGAATGGTGGTACCAGAAAGTAGGTTTATATGCGCAATAATAAGTCATTTGTGAACCACGAGACAATGCCCATTTTCTTATGTTGTGGTTCATTTATGTGGTGTAGGATATAATGTAACTATAACATATGAGATTGAGCATTTGTTGTTAATATATTCCATACCCATGTTAGGTAGTGTGTTTGTTTGTTTGTAACACACACTTGATGGAATCACTTATATGAGTGCCGAAGTAGAGCGAATTTCTATGAGAGTTAAGCAAGATCTCTAGAGTACTCATGAAAATCCAAGAAGGGCATAAAGCTAAAAAGTGCCCAATTGTGTTTAATACCCCTAATTAGAAGGCACAGTGTGGGGGAATGACAACTTGATTAATGTAAAAAGATGTGGTTCATGATATATAGAAATCCTAGATTTTACCTAGTTTCTTTAAGTTGAGCTCATTTCTGCTAGGCATTGATGCAATGTGCTATCGTGCTATTTCTTAGTCCTTTTCGTTTTTTACCCTCTTTGAAATATGCGAGGAATTGTTATATTTTGAGCCTTCATTTATGGGTATTTTCAAGCCAAGTTGGGAAATCTTGCCCCATATTAGAAGTTTATATCTTTTTGTGTGTGTTTATATGTCACCATGGACTTGAATTGAATACTTATGGGATTAGGCCCAAGTGCGGGTTCCTTGGACTTTGCTCCAACTTAATTTATTTATTTTTGGTTTTCCAATCCAAATTAGTTTTGGATTTGGTTTTCACTTTTCCTTTCTTAATTAGATTAGGATTTGTCTTAGTTTGTAATTAATATATATTTGTGTTATTTTCTTTTTCCCTAAACCATAATCACAATCTCTTCTTAAGAAAGAGTAAAGTGAAGACTATTATCAAAACACCCTTTAATTTGAATACGCATTTTAGAAGAAAGGATTGTTAATTCTTAAAGGATGAAGTTGTCAGACATTTCGTATCAAGATATTATCTTTGAGGAGCAAGAATCTCTCTTAATGATAGTGTTTTACAACACGACTCGATCTATTTTTTTTGTGATTCCATTTTTTTGGGAGATGTTAGTGTTGTGGCATTTTATTTTCCTTCTTTCATTTGTTGGGATGTTTATCTTTCTTCCTTTGTTTGTCAAGAATCCACCTTAACAAAGATGGATTTGGTAGACATTGCATGGATGAGTGCCATGTGAGTAACAAATAAAGCCATTCACTTAGCTACATGCCTTATTATTTACCATACCACATGGGATATATCTGGCCATGGATAAAACTCAAGACTTGGCTAACCCCCACGATGTTGGAACAAGCACCCATAAGTCATCGTTGAATGGATTACATCGTGGGAAATTCTATTTACAATCATCAATTTGCTCTCCGCAACCTATTTTTAATATTCTTAAAAAATCTTCAGATAAAATCTCATATTTACCCTTAATAAATGTTGTACGCTCAACCACCCAACATTTACTCTTTCAAGCGCGCGTGCACGCAATTTCTCACCCATCATCGCTACAGCCACTTTACTCACCATATCTAAACACCTTTACTCACCCACACCACGCATCCATTGTCATTCAACATCCAGCAAGCATTACAGAACAACTATTACTCAACACAAAAGATTGTTAAGTACAGTTCTACTCGTGATAGACAAGTTAAGCATGGAAGATTATTATAGACAAATGTTTACGGAGTTTTACAAAGAAGATAATAACTATTCATGTTCTGGTGAGAAAGAAGATGATGAAATACATGAGGTATTTGAAAATTTGTTGTTTTTCTAAATTTATTTATAAGCAAGAGTTGGGGAACTCTGAAGTATCCCTCGAATCCTCGAATTCGGGGGAATCAGTGTGCCCCGAATTCTTCGATTCGGGGACTCCTTGAGTATCCGAACCAAAGGATTCGGGAACTCGAGGATGCCCCAAATCCTTCGGTTTGGGGGAGTCAAGTAACCCGAATCTAATGATTTGGGATATTTTATTACTTTAAATTATTTATGTTTTTTATTTACATAATTTTTATTTTTTGTTCATTTCATCAGTCAGCTGTTGAACCGTTTACTAACAATCAGGTATCATACATTATTAAACTTTCATTTAGTTATTATTTGAACAATGTTTTCAAATTATTTATGTTTTCTATTTACATAATTTTTTTTCATTTGAACAGTCATTTGATGCTATTGAACCATTTACTAGCAATGAGGTATTATACATTTTTATTAAACTTTTATTTCATTATTATTTGAACAATATTTGAATTCTATTTTTTTATCAGCTGTTTAGCAGTAAAGAAGAACTTATTGGATGGGTTAGACAAGTTGGAAAGAAAATGGAATTGTTATCGTGATAAAGGGTTCTGAATGTGGAGGTCCCGGAAGACCATTTAGAGTTCGCTTTGCTTGCGAAAGAGGTGGAAAATATAGACAATCAAAAAAGAGAGAAGAATCAGGGGAAGAATTAAAACGTAAGTGTACGGGTTCAAAGAAATGTGATTGTCCATTTCAATTAGTTAGCCTCAAAGTTTTAGATGAAAAATGAAAGTTGAAGATTACATGTGAATTTCAACTCAACATGCACCATCAACTCAACTTGAGCGTCATTCATACGCAGGGTGGCTTACAGAAGAAGAAAAAAAATATTGAATACAATGTCTAATAATATTGTGAAGCCTAGAAATATTTTGATGGCTATAAAGGCACAGGACGATAGAAACGTCACTACTATCAAAACTATATATAATGCACGTCAAAGATATAGACTTATAGAGAAAGGTGGTCGATCACAAATGCAATAGTTGATGAAGAAATTAGGAGAATGTAATTATGTGGAGTGGCATAGATGTGAGAGATCAACATATTGTATTACAGATTTATTTTGGGCTCATCCGATGGCTATAGAGTTATTAAAAGTATTCTCCCATGTTTTAATAATGGATTATATATACAAAACTAATAGGTACAGATATCCACTACTTCAGATTGTTGGTGTAACATCTACTGAATTGACTTTTCCTGTTACATTTGCATTCATGGATCATGAATACAAGGATAACTACACATGGGCAATGGAAAGATTACAGAGTTTGATGGGATCTAATATATTTCCGAGAGTAGTTGTTACGGACAGAGAATTAGCATTGATAAATGCAATACATAAAGTGTTTCCAAATGCTACCACCTTACTATGCAGGTGGCATATATCAAAAAATGTACTCGCTAATTGTAAGAAGTTCTTTGATAGAAAAGAGACATGGGAGAAGTTTATATTAGATTGGCAGCTTGTTATGTTTGCCTCAACTGAGAATGAATATGAACGTCGGCTTCATGACTTAATAGTTGAGTATCATGTATATGACAATGCACTTGATTATGTGAGAAAGGCATGGTTGAATAATTATAAGGAGAAATTTGTTGCAGCGTGGATAAATAAGATAATGCATTTTGGGAATGTTACTACTAACAAGTACTATTTATAAAACTCAGATTTCATATATCTTTACTTATTATTTATATTATGATATACTCAAAAATTATGATATCTGATATATCAATATGCTTTTGTTCAAGGGCTGAGAGTGCGCATGCGAAGCTGAAAAGACATCTTGGATCATCTCAAGGTGATTTTGAGTCATCATGGACAATCATCAACTCTCTTATTGAGTTACAGCATACTGAGATCAAAGGATCGTTTGAAAAGAGCTTAACATTGGTGCAACATAATTTCAAACCAAAAATTTTCAGAGAATTACGAGGTATTATCTCTAGAAATGCAATGAATATGGTGTTAAAGGAAACACAGATAGCTCAGAAAATTGGGGTGGATAAGATTTCATGTGGATGTGTGATAAGAAGTACACATGGTTTGCCTTGTGCACATGAAATTGCAGAGTTCATCATTCAAGGACGACCAATTCCCTTATCAGTTGTGCATTCTCATTAGAGAAAGTTACATTTGATGCAGACTACTTGTGATCATGATATCTCATCTCTACTGATGATTGAGCCAGAGATAGAGACCATATATAAAAAGTTTCAGTTAGAATCAGAAGCAGGTAAATTAGTATTGAAACAAAAGTTGAGAGAATTAGTTGATCCTGCTACAACTTCATTGATGCCGCCAAGTGATAAAATTAAAACAAAAGCTAAGCCATCCTCAAAGAAAAAACATCATTTTGATAGTTCAACCAAGCGTGATCCATCATATTTTGAAATAGTACAGTCTTCTCATGATAACACAACCCCAGTAATACAGAGTTCAACTAAGATAGGGAAGGAATGTAAACTTTCAAAAGCTCGCATGAATGTGAAATATAGATTGTGAGGTTATGATGATTCTTTCCCACCAAACGTACAATATTTCATACACAATATTGTGAATGTAGATTCTGATGGACATTGTGGGTTTCGTGCCATTACAGCATTACTTGGCATGAGTGAGCAAAATTGGGGAGATATTCATCTTAACCTGATTGAAGAGTTACATGTTTTTTGTGCTGAGTATTCACAATTATACGAATCTAATATGCGTGTAGATGAGTTAATGCATGCACTCTCTTACTTTGAGTCTGTTGCACCTCCCCAGCACTGGATGACATTACTTGACATGGGACATTTGATCGCTTCAAAGTATAATATTGTCTTGATCCATTTGTCTAGACTTCAATGTCTTACCTATCTTCCGCTGAGATCAGTACCTATCACTACAACACAAAATTATTAGTATTGGTTTTGTGAATGATTGTCATTTTGTTCAGGTATTCTTATTTGTTATGTTGTGTATTTGGATTATTATATAGTTATTAGATTGTTATTAATAATATATGTTATTATTATTTTTCAGGTGTTTCTTAAACCAAATTTGCCAATACCTCCAGTTGCACTCAAGTGGCGTACATATCGAGCTGATAGTGCATGAGAATGAGAAATACTATATATAGCTAGAATTGAAGCATTTTTGTCTATGATCGACAAAAATGTGGCAACTAAAGATATTATTGATTTAAGTTATGGATAACAAAAATATGAATGTAATGTTATTGATTTAAGTGATGGATAAGAAAACTATGTGGCAATTTTTTTATTAAGTTTTTTTTTTTATAAAATTATAGTTGTATTAGTTATAGTTGTTATTGTGTATTGAATATGTGATGTTTTTATAAAATGTGATTTGTATGCAAGCACCATTGATATGTTTTCAGTTGTTTTAATTTAGGTTTTTTAAGTATTATTTAAAGTTATAGCAAAATTTATATTTATTTTGTTTTAATTATTCTCCAATTACTTTAATTTTAGTTTTTTAGTACATAAAATTGGGAGGTTGGTGTTGTCCGAACCCTGGGATTCGGGGACGCTCAGAATCTTCGAATTCAGGGGTTCGGGGCTATCTCCAATCACCGAAACCAATCCCCGAACCCAGAGATTCGGGAGGATTTATATATCCCGAAGTTGGGGGTTCAGGGACATCCTCAATCACCAAATCTAGAGATTCGGGGAGATTTATATTTCCCGAACTTGGGGGTTTAGGGACATTCCCAATCATTGAACCCAGAGATTCGAGAAGATTTATATATCCCGAACTCGGGGATTCGGGAACATCTCAAATCACCGAATCCAGAGATTCGGGAGAATTTATAAATCCCGAACTCGAGTATTCGAAGGTATCCCTAATTTGAGTCTGTCCAGTAAATATCTTTTTATTTTTTAATAATAAAAAATAAAAATACATTATTTTCTTTAACAAAATAATGTAACGTGAGTTGTTTTAAGTTACATCAAAATTCATATTTTATTTATATTTTTTTAATTTTAATATTTTAATTTTAGTTTGTTAAGTTTTTTTTTAAAGTTATATCAAAATTAATATTTGTTTAGTTATAATTTTTTCAGTTGCTTTAATTTAGTTTATTTAATTTGTTTAATTTCTCTTCAATTGCTTTAATTTTAACATAAAATTAAATTAAAACTCTCCCGAGCCTCAATATTCGGGGGGACTCGAGATATTCGAATCCTGAGATTCAGGAACGCCCAGCATTCCCGAACTTAGAGATTTGGGGTCATCCTCAATTACCGAATCTAGAGATTCTGGAAGATTTGAAAATTCCGAACTCAAGGGTTCGGGAAAATTCTTAATTGCCGAACTCATAAATTCGAAAGTATTTGAAAATTTCGAACTTAAGGATTCGGGGCCATCCCCAATCACCGAAGCCAGATATTCTAGAATTTGAGTGATTCCAAAACTCTGGGCTTCGGTACCTCTCTGCCAGTGGCATTTTTAAGTATATTAAATTTATATTTTTTAAGTTACATTAAAGTTATATTAAATTTATATTTCTTCACTTTTAATTTGTTTAGTTGCTTTCATTTTAGTAATTTTAAAAGTTAAATCAACATTTATATTTATAATTTTTTTGAGTTGTTTTAATTTTAGTTTTCTTAAATTTTTTTAAAAGTTACATCAAAATTCATATTTTCTTTTGTTTTTTTGTCTTCAATTGCTTAAAATTTAATTTTTTTAGTTAAATATAAAAGAGAAAGAAAAATTAAATAAAATTACATTAAATTAAAACTAACAATAAAATATTATTACAAATAACTTGATCTATTTTAGAAATACAGCAAATAAAAGTACTAATAAAAATAATTCATTCATTCATTGTTCCATCATGTTCGTGCTTGAATTAGATTTGCTCATCTTGATTGGGGGGTTGAGAAGTACGAGATGTGGAGGCTCCGACAGTATCACATGGCGGCGATGGATTGAAACTTGTAGAAGATGATAGAATACGATTTACGTGGATACACGTCTCTCTCCATGCATCTGAGGATACGGATTCTACACTTGACATGGTAAGATTGAGAGCACATAATGCAACACGATTACGCTAGAAAAAAAATATACATATATCAATTTTTTTAATTTACATAAACTATATTAAATAATAACTTAAACATAAACTTAAAATCTTACTACTTCAGCAAAACTAAGTAGATCTTCGCCACCTCTATCGAACCCTGATCGACGTTCAGGATTTTGTATCAATGCATGAGTAATAGATCCATACCACAGTAAGTAATCATATGTAAAGTGCCATGGAAATTCACAAGTCTACCGCGTCGATGTGGTGGTAATAAATGAATATCTCACCGATTCCAACTATCGTCAATAAATGCATAAATTACTCGATATGATGTCGTAACTACACCCCGCTTAGCTTCAATAGGTGATAATGGAGGTGGAGGAATAGTCTGTACATACCCAAACTATCGTAACACCCTCTCAGGATGATATGGTTCGATAATACTTCCACATTTCAAATAACCCGAGAAAAATGTAATCTTTGGTAATGAGTGATGTGCATGAGCCCTCCAATACGGCATCCAAATTACTCGCAAGTGTTTTTTTAATGTAAACATTAATTTCAGAATATATTAATTAATTTATAAAATCATAACACGAAAATAAAATACTTTGTCTGGTGATAAATCATCAATCCGCTCCCTCGCAGATTGTAAAATATCACTATCACGAACAGGTAACCAATGAAGAGCTCGTGGTTGTTCCTCACTATATAACAAACTGTATTTATTTCTACTAAACTGAAAATGTTCATATACCCATGCCTGTAAATTTGATATAAACAATTATTAATATATGTAAATACATAACATAGACTTATGAAATTAAAATAATTATCTCAAGTAACGTAAGATATCCACTGATGCTTTTCACCTCTCGTCTACTCGCAATGTCAAGTTGTCTATATAAATATGCTAGGCACGCAGCTCCCCATGCATAACTACCAATCATACTCAAATCATCTAACAACGTCAAATAGGCCACCGGAACTAATGTACCACTCTTATCTACAAATAAGGTACAGCCTAATAAAAATAACAGATATTCTCTACTGACATGTTGGATTTCTTCGTTGGAAACTAAATCTGATATATGCATGAATGTTTTTCTCAACCAATCTAACTTTACAAATAGTCCTCTATTTTTTACTATCTGTTGGGCTGCTATATCTATTGAAATTCCAAGTAAACTAGATAATAAATCACAAGCTTCATTACCACTCAAACGATAAGGGATAGATACAGGCCTTCCAGTGACTGGAATCTTCAAAATAGACGACACATCATATAATGTTATACTCAGCTCTCCAAATGGTAAATGAAATGTATTCGTCTTTGGCTGCCATCTTTCTGTAAATGTTGACACAATCGTAGGATTTGTAAAACGATACGTGCAATCTATCAAAGGTGATAAACTAGAGGTCATAACGATATCACGAACACGTTGATTATTTAATGGCCATTCGGGAATTTTTAATCCATGGCTTTTACATTTTAATACACCTCTTTCTTGTTAAAATAATAAAATATTTAATTATTTCAATTATAATAATAACTTTGGTGTAACAAAAAATAAATATAAGTTACCTCTCCTGACCATATTGCAAACGCAACGTGATTTTTAAAGCTTTTTAGAATGGATGGATCCTGAGGGCCTCCAAGTAATGGTCCAACAAAAATATCATCATAATCGGATGGTTGCTCTTACTGACTAGCCTCAGGAGCAACAACAATAGATGGATCTACTGCCTTTGATACATCTAGTGGTTCACTAGTACTCTCCACTCTTCTCCTTCTCCTCGATGCAGTGGGACGCTGTCGAGACGAAGAAGGAAGAGATTATTCTGCTTCATGAGCTCATTCTGCTTCATTATTTCTTCTGCTGCGTACCATATCTATACAATATAACACACAAATTATTAATATTTTCTAAAATACAAAATTAATTAAAAATTAACATTAATTAAAAAATTAATTAGGCACCCCCGAACCCTAAGATTCAGGGGGTTGGGGTTCCCCGAACAACGAGGTTCGGGGAACCCCGTCCCCCGAACGCCCAGGTTTGGGCGGTAACTAGGCGTCGCCTGGCGTCTAGGAACTCCGACGAGTCCCAACATTATCGCATCTACCATGAAATCAAATTGGAAGGCAAAATGTTTACCTAGTTATGAGATTTGGGAGACTCCAACAGGCTGGACGAGGCAAGTAAAGTTGGCGGCGCTGTCACCAGTGGTCTGAAGAAGAAGAAGAAGAAGAATAGGGTTTGATGCGCGTGGGTGTAGTTTTTGAGGGTTGAGTGTGTGGAGGGTATATTTGGCATGTAAATGGTTGCAAAAAGTAATAAGTGTGGCTACAGTGAGCAAAATTTAAAATTTTAGTTACAATGGTTACGAAGAGCAAATTTTATGGTTGCAAATAGAATTACCCAAACTAATAAACTCTAGCGTATTTGCTTCCCAAATTACCCCTATCCTCTACAACCCATCTCTAAGAAATCTTTGTCGTTACCCAACCTATAGTCATCGACCACCTCTCCTACCTCATCATTGTCGACTCCTTATTGCCAACCATCTCTCCTTGCCACATCATCAGCCTCTATCTTCATCACAACTCCTTCCTTGTTGTCATCATGCCACCTCATCTATCATCTCCTATTGTTATCACTACATTTTCTACCTTATTGTCGACGACTATTCTTCGCTACAACTGTTCACCCCTACATCATAGCTGGACACCACATTCACTACAACATCTTCCTCGTCACCACTACACCTTCTTGTCTATCCTTTTCAACCAGCCACCCCATCTCATTGCTAACCGCCATCTTTAGCACAACTACTTCCTCGTTACCACCACACATTTTCCTATATCTTCTACAATCGTCGCCACCCACCTCCCTTGCATCGTTGTTGGTGACTCATCATCATTGTAATCGCCTACCCAACCTCATTACTGACCTCTATCTTTGCCACAACTATTTCTTTGTTGCTGTTACACCTTTTCCCCCATCCTCTACACTTGTCACATACCACCTCCCTTGCATCGTCACTAGTGACTTTTCATGGTAACAACCATCCAGCATAACTTATTCCTTGTTTTTGCCACACTTTCTCTTCCATCCTCTATAATAGTTGTTGACCATTTCTCCATCCTCGTCATTGCCACACTACATACCTTAGCCTTGTCACTAACCATTATCTTTGCCACTCATCCCCGTTTCTCATTAGTCAACCACCATATTTAGGAAACCATTTTCTTCCTCGTCGTAAGCCACCACCCATAGCTTGCCTTATTGTCAGCCACCATTTTTTCCACTCATTTGTCTCTTGTAAACCATCTTCCTCCTAACCCATTTCTTCTCCATCCTAATTATTGCTAGCCATTAAAGGAAGAACCTCGTCACAAACCACTGCCCAGCCACCTCGCCGCTAAGTACTACCTAACCACCTCATCATCGGCCACCAACAATCCCTTATTCTCTACAACCCAAGTCCACTACATCGCTTGTTCATACTAGCCTATTTTCTTTCTCATGGTCTACTAACCTTGTCAACTTTATTGTTAACCATCTTTACCAATTCCTCATTCTTTGCAAACTCCCTTTTTTCCATTCTCATCTTCTACAACCTCATCACCGGTGCACACTCCCTAAACCCATTTTTCTCTCCTGTAATCCTGTCCTCTCTGTCCCCATCATCGACCATTATCCCTTGCTAAGAAATAGAAGAAGACTAATTATTGCATTATTGATGATTAATTAGGTAAGAGTCATTTTCCACTACCTAATCTTATTTTATATGAAAAGAAATAGAAAACTACCCCTTACATGTATTTTGTAATTCTTCCTAAAATTGTACATATATTACGAATTGACAAATTTTGTTTATCTTGTCAAAGTGCTTATAATTCATGATAAGTGGTAGATAAAACTAAACTTAACCGACTAATTAACTAAAATAACTGAACTAATTGATAACAAAAAAAATGAATATAAATCGAAAGAAATAGGAAACTACCCCTTAAATGTATTTTGTAATGCTTCCTAAAATTGTACATATATTACGAATTGACAAATTTTGTTTATCTTGTCAAAGTGCTTATAATTCATGATAAGTGGTAGAGAAAACTGAACGTAACTGACTAATTAACCAAAATAACTAAACTAATTGATAACAAAAAAAAAAAAAGAATATAAATCGAAAGAAATAGAAAACTACCCCTTACATGTATTTTGTAATGCTTCCTAAAATTCTACATATATTACCAATTGACAATTTTTTTTTATCTTGTCAAAGTGCTTATAATTCATGATAAGTGACAGAGAAAACTGAACTTAACTGACTAATTAACCAAAATAACTGAACTAATTGATAACAAAAAGAAATGAATATAAATCGAAATAATCGAACCAAAAATTGAACTAACTCACAAAATAAAAAAAAAAAATTGAACTGAACTTGGACCAAAGAAACCAAACTAATTGATTGATAAAAAACAACCGAAAATCAATTGTAACAAGCACCAACTCTATAGTGAAAATATTATATGCAAAATAGGCATTGCTTCTTGCATCATTTGGAATCTAATTAGAGACCAAAATACATTTAGCAACTCCCAAAATGTGACCATAAGAGAATTAGAAAGAAATACATCCGACAGTGGGAAACTTCAATGAGAAAAAAAAAAAAGATGATTGGACTAGTTAGAATACCCAAAAGTGTTTTAACTAGAAATTAGTGGTGGCGTGGATGTTAAAGTAAGGTTCACTATTTCAATCATTGAAAACTATATAATAGATAATTTATGCATAAAATTCCATTACATAAATACGAAGTTGCAACAACGGGGAAGAAGATGAGACCCATCATTTGCAACCCATACATATGAAGGAAATACATTAAGAAACTTAGAAACTAACCTAACTCGTTGAAAGTCAAAAAATTTGAAAAAACCTAAATCCTAACCTAACGAAAAGTCAAACTAGCCTCTGTTGACGATCAATCATCAGTGTGGTTTAATCATCGATGCACAAGAAAAGGAAGAAACAAGGAACGGTGTGGGTAGGTCGTCGATGTGGGTCTAATGAAGGGGACAGTGAAGAAGGAACAGAGGAATGATAGTTGTCGGTCTCTCTTGAAGTTAAAGTCATTGGTTTCGATTAGGGTTTGCTTACTTTGTGGGTCTCTCTCTCTCTCTCTCGATCTCGGTCTTGATCTCTCTCTCGAAGTTGAAGTCAAAGGCTCAAAGTCGAAGACTCAAAGGAAGTCACTTGGGTCTATCTCGATCTCGATCGATCTCTCTCTCGGTCGGTTAAAAAAAGACATCGTTTGCAAATGGCCAATCAAAAAATGATGTTTTATACTTCGATTGGTTCGATTAGTTCAGTTACTCAGATAAAGAAAACCAAATCGAAAACCAAAAATTAAACTTTCTACAAAAAATAACCAAACCGAACCATTGCAATAAAATAACCGAACCGACAAGTTCGGTTGGCTTGATTTGGATAGTTCGATTAAACCGAACATCTGCTCCCCTCTAGTTTGTACAACACAAAACAAAAAGAAAAAGAATAAGGACGACCCAAGGGACAATTATATCACTGAAAATATCTACAACCGAGAGTGGAGAAAGAGACAAAAAAAATACGAAAGAAGGAGTTAGGGCACCATTTACATTAAAATCTAAACCCGAAAGGGCACCAATCTGCTCAAGAGCTCCTGGCCTGCCTCATATGGCTCCCAAGGACCCATCAGACTCTCCAAAAAAAGAAAGATTACTCGATAAAATACTTGAAAAAATACCTTATGGATGATTAAAACGTCAAAGTAAATTAGAAACAACTCCAAGAAAAAGTTATGGAGGCCAAGTCTCACCTCTAGGAGAGCTATGAACAAACTTTCAAAAAATGGGTAACAATAATGATAGACCAAGAAAAAAAAAGTAAAGGCATGCCATAACACAGTAAACAAAAAAGCCTAAAAGCCCAAAATAACATTTTGTTCTAAAAAGGTGTAAATTTCTCCTTTTTTCTTTTTTCTTTTTTTTCTTTTTTTTTTTTTTTTGGGGGGGGGGGGGGGGGGGGGAGGGGATCCCACACAATGCTCAAACTACATAACTTTGATATCTGCAAAGCCCCTCGAGCGTCTCATAAAAAGGATAGACATTATCATTTAGGAATCCTAATAAAACCTTGGTATAAAAGGGGATACATATTATCTATTAAAAATCCTAATTCTAATAAGATATTATAATAATGGGATAAACATCATCTATAAAAAAATCTCAAACCAAGAAGATTTAGGATTGCTCCATTTTTCTTTATAAATAATCCTTCATTCCAAAAAAATGTACATATATGATATTGGTAGAAATTTTACCCTACAATTTTCAGCATTTTTAGTGTTTGACTTAAGTATTGGAGTGTTTGTGTGAGGACCTTCCCGCGCCCTTTATTGTTTTTCTCCTTGTAAACTCAAGTTGCCAACCGACGACGTTCCCAGTCAAATAAATTCATTGTTATATCTTGACAACAATAATGGGTTTCCTTTAAAACGTGATAATATTCACCTTTTGTTATGGAATTGGCCTTCTAATTCTAAGAAAGATTATGAGAATGATAGTATCGATGAATTTAGAAGTAAAAGAGTAAGAAAAGAAACTAATTTTAGTGATGATTTTTATGTTTTTCTTGCTGATAATGATCCTACAACATTTTCTAAAGCTATTTTGTCTACTTGTAATACCAAGAGCTCAGAGAAGTATAATATATATCAAGTATAAGTAAGGAAGAAAACAACACCAGCTAAATACCTTTTGGATTGAATATAGGTAAAGAACTCCCGGGTTAAGTGTGTTTGAGCTGGGGAAACTCAAGGATGGGTGACCCCCTGGGACGTTCATGTAGGTCCATTAGGGTAAATTGTTCTGGTCCTTCCTATCGCTCGATGCGAGATGTTACAATTGGTATCAGAGCTGACCCTTGGAGAAGGCAGTCCGATGAGAACGAGGAGTGGCGCCGAGGTGCGAGGGCCTGTACAAGAAGTGGCTCCTGGAAGGCTTTTAGGATGACAACCTCTAAAAGGGAGAAGATCTGGGACCAGTTATAAGGTCGCATGACGAGGACGTCATATGCTCAAGGGGGGAGAATGTAATACCTCAAGAGCCCAGAGAATGGTAGTATATATCGAGGATAAGTATGGAAGGAAACAACATTAGCTGGATACCTTTTAGGCTGAATGTAGGCAAAGAACTCCCGGATTAAGCATGCTTAAACTGGAAAAGTTCAAGGATGGGTGACCCCTTGAGAAGTTCGCGTAAACCTATCAGGGTAAGTTATTCTGGTCCTCCTATTGCTTGATGCAGGATGTTACATTACTGATTCCCAATTTTGGAAAAAAATAATTAAAAGTGAAATAGATTCTTTAAATCAAAATAAAACATGAAAATTAGTTGATTTACTTGCTGGAACTAAGCCAATTGTATGCAAATGGATTTTTAAAGGAAAATTCCATTTCGGTGGTACAATTGATAAATACAAAGCAAGGTTGGTAAAAAATTCCGTCTCGGTGGATTTTTAACATATGCTCCCTTTGCAAGAATTTCTTCAATTTGAGTACTTATTGCTTTAGCTGCTATTTATAAACTTGTTATTCATCAAACAGGTGTTAAAATTGTGTTTTTAAATGGTGACTTAGAAGAAGAGATATACATGAATTAACTTGAAGGTTGTGTTGTAGATAAATGTGTGTATACAAGGTGTCGTGATAATGGTCGTGTGATACTCAGTTTATATGTTGATGACATGCTTATTTTTAGCACTAATCTTGATATTGTTATTGAGATAAAGGAGTTTTTGACTTCACAATTTGATATGAAATGTAATACCGTAAATTTTATGAATAAATTTAATTTAATTAAGTTATGTTTAAATAAAGTATGTAAAATGATATATATATATATATTTAGGTTATTAATGTGTATGCCAGAAATTAAATTATTAAGTATGTGTATCGGTAATTAATTTATATAAGTATGCGTAAGTAAGTAAATATGTAAATATAAGTATATAAGTATAAATACATATATAGCTACGTATGTATGTATGTATATATGACTGTAATATAGGTATGTATGTATATATAAAAAAAATTCAAAAAATCCAAATTTTTGTAGAGCAGCGCGCAGCCAGAGCATGGCCGCGCCTACAAGGGACGGTTAGGGAGAGGGGGGGCCTTTCATGGCCGAAGTGACGCTGGAGTGGCCTCCAGGACGCGTAACCGACCATGATAGGTCAAGTTGCGTCGGATTTGGGCTATAAATAGCCGCTCCTGGACTGCCCATTTCATCCGAAAATTTTCTTCTCTAAGCAGTAGATTTGGGGCATTGTTGAGAGGTTTTGGGAGCGGGGTTTTGATCTTCAAGTCGTGGGTAACATTTCTGCCAAATTTGGCAATCAACGAAGCAGAGGAAAAGGCGAATCGAGACTTCGCCGAAAAACGCGTGACTCGCCGGAGCCGAGGGGTGTTCGGCCGATTCAAGGTAAGTTTAATCCCATTTTTTGTTAATTTTTGCTCCATTGTGTTCGGAATAGCAAGATCTATAGGATATGAGGAGAAAAGCCAAGCTTCGAGGTCGGATCGCCGGCCGACGGCGAAGAGAGCAACCAGAGAAGACAACCCAAGAGGGGGGGTCGGGCGCGTGGGCGCACGCGCCCGCGGTTGAGGCGAAGGCGCATGGCCCACATGCACCCGTCAGAAGAAATAAAAAAAATGTAAATAAAAAAAATAAAATTTTGAAATTTTTTTATTAAATCTGGAATGTTGTTTATGATTTATTGGTGAACAATTTTCTGGAAATGCTAAATTTATTAATTATTTAAGTAGAATTTTCTATTATGGAAATAAAGAAAAATAATATTTTAATTCAGAAAAATTTCATGAAAATTCTAGAGTGATAGAAATATTTTATAAAGGATATCAGTAAAGATAAATTAGATTTTATGAAATACTAAATAATTTTTATGCAATTCTTGAAGAAATAAGATTTAGAAATAAAGAGAAATTATGGAAATTATGAAAAAAAAAAGTGATATTCTAAAAAAAATAAGTTTAATGTCTAGGAGTCTTTGAGGGCGACAAGTAGCCGCTCGACACGAATTTTGAGACTGACACGTCTTTCGAGGTAACTTAACTGTAAGTGTACCGTTCAAGACTAGTACGATTTTACCTTTAAGAATGATTACATCATATTGACATACTATGAAATGTATTTATCACGTAGATTGCATCCATAACATGACTATGAATTGCATAAACACACGATAATGTCATTAACCACTCGCATATGAGGCCGTAGGGAGTACAAACTGGCACCGCTGCCTTACCAAAGGTGCACCCATACACCCCGACTTCGATAGAAGTGGCCGCTAAAATGGTAGACAGCATGAGGGTGCAGTTGACACTTACGAGGTAAGACATTGCATGCACTCATGACATTACATTTGGTCCCCTTACTTAGATGGTTCATCATTTAACATGGGTTTGCCTTTGGAACATTCAACGTTCCAGTCAGGACTTGCAGAGATGATTCCGAGATTGGAGATGAGTAGTGTCAAGAGATGACAAGATACGAGTATATGTACCATGATATGTTGTAATATGGATAGTTTAAGAATTGTATACATTGTATTTATCATCAGACGCTTATGTATTAACTTGTAATAAATGCCATGTCCAATTATTATTATATGCATTGCCATGAGCAGGTTCGATTCAGCTTCCGCTTTGTATTTATTTTTTAGTATAAATATCTCATCTAGCACTAGATACGGTCTTAGGGAATTTTGGGATAAGTAAATAAAAAAAAAAATATAGACCAAATTTCCTAAGGCATAACACACCCAAGAAGGTGGGCTATTACAGATATGGGAGAAGCTAGTGTTATATTAGGTGTAAAAATTACTAGAGTCGAGAATGATTTAATGTTGTTACAGGAACACCATGTTGAGAAATTTTTAAGGAAATTTGGACATTTCGATGTCACTTCTGTTTCAACACCATATGATACTAACTCCCAATTAAAAAAATAAAGGAACAAGCATAACTCAATTTGAATATGCTTAGATTATTAGGAGTCTGATGCAGTTAATGAACTATACATGTTCTGATATAGCTTATGTTGTATGAAGACTAAGCAGATGCACCCATAATCCCAATAATGAGCATTGGTCTGCTTTGGTCAGATTAATGAAATAGTTGAGAGGTACCATGAATAATATTCTGTGTAGTTGGTTTTCTATTATATTGAAAAGATACATTGATGCTAAATGGATCTCTAATCCAGATGAGACAAAATCCACTAATGGATATGCGTTCACCTCTGGTGGGTTAGAGTTTGTGGCTCAAGAATTGGCTAGCAATCTAAGTGGTTGAGAAATTTCTTAGGAGATATTCCTTTAAGAACAAAAAGCAATATTGTTTGATTAAGATATGATGTGATTAAGCAACTGTTAAAAGATGAAATTATTTCCATTGATTTTTGTAAAATCAGAAATGAACTTAACTGATTCATTAACTAAACCTTTAAGGAGAAAGTTAGTTAGTGAGACATCAAGAGAAATGGGACTATTGCCAATTATAAAGGTCAGTAGTGATGGTCACCCAACCTATGTGATTGGAGATCTCATAAAATAGGTTCATACAAGTAATAACAAGTCACTATTGTTCATGAGAGCATTATAATTTTTTTTTTAAATCCCATTCCTATAACATAAGATAATGTTAAACTATTAATTCTAAGAAAGATGAGTTAAACTCTTAATGATTGCCATAGCCCTTATGAGTGGTGTTTTTCGGAGAGCAATGTATACTTGAGGGAGTCACCTGTATGAGTGTGGAGTGGCGTTGTTCCCTTGATATTTATGATGGAATCTCTAGAGCACTTATGAAGACTCGGGCACACATAAAGCTGATTAGTGCCAAGCTATGATGAACATCGAAAACTATTGAAGTATAGTGTGAACACTAAATTAGACAAATTCTCATAAAAGAAACTTGGTTCATAGAAGTCATTTTACTTCACCAATGTTTCTAAAGGTTTCTATTTAGTTGTTCTAGGTCTAGTTCATAGTCCAAAATGCACTAGATTCAATGCATTATACTTAGTTACCTAGCAAATTTTTTTAAAGCTTTTGAAATATGTGGGGATTGTTGCAAAACAAAAGTTTTAAATAGTATTTCAAAGCAATATTTTATAAATCTATAACTAAATTTTTGAATTGATTTATAACTGAAGATTTTTACAAATCCATCACTATCATTATCATGATTATTATTACAAATCTAATTGAATTTTGAATTGATTTATAACTTAAGGTTGTTACAAATCCAATATCATCATTATCATGATTGTTGAATTTTGAATTGGTTTGTAATTAAAGGAATTATTATCATAATTTGAATTTTGAATTGATCGGTTGATTAATTTGGTATCAAAACCAAAATTCAAGCCACATTTTAGTTGCAAACTTACAGTTTATATAAACATATTTGTTTTTGTGTTTTAAACAACTTAAATCTTGCTTTGTCTTTCTCTCCATTTCTCATTTGTCAATTTTTGAAACTTTTCTTACCCATTTTCTTGTCTAAAGTTTTTGCATTGGCGGGGTATTTTTAATGATGTTCATGTAACCTCTTTTGCAAGTGTAAGCATAAGAGAAGAGTTTGTTAAAACTTGGGAGGATAGCCGTATAAACACCCTTTCTACCTTAGAGGGATGGCAAATATCCTTTAGGTCAATGCTTGCACGTCTCAAGCTATCGGTTGAGAAATTTCTCAACCACTCAGTCTCATTGCCAACCAACTCTAGTGTCCAATATGGTGATCGACGATAAGGTTGGGGTGGCTAGAATGACGATGAAAAAATGATCAACAATGAGGCAGGGGAATTGGCTAGCAACAATTGTGGAGATGGTGGCTACAACGAGGAAAGAGCTTTAGAAGAGATGGTGGTTGGTGATGGTTGCAAAGGATGGAAAAACTAGTGTGGTAGTGATAAGGAAGGGCTTGTGGTGGAGATGGTGTCTAGTAATTGTTGGTCCCTTAGGGTATGGCTACTCAAGAGAGATGAGTGAATTGAGTAATTAAAATTTTTCTCTCTTAATAAATATTCTTGATTAATGATTTTATTTAACAATATATATTTGATAAATATTATAAATTATGTTTGAGATTAATAATTAATGTAAGTCACAAAATATAGCAAAAAATAAATATATTTATACACAACACAATTTATAGTAGTTCGGTATCTTTATACACACCTAGTCCACTATTCCAAGATCTAACCACCCTTGGAGTTCCACTCAAATAATTTCACCAAGATTTTCACACTACCTCACCTTGAAAACTAGATAAACACCTAGATTACAATAGCTTCTAGGCAACCACTATACCAAAGTTTTCTCCCTAATTTACCTTGAAAACTAGATGCACCTAGATTTTAATGGTTCTAGAAAGTTATACAATTCTTTAAATGTTTACAAATAATTTATCCACACTTGTACATAAATAAGAAATTAAGTACACAAATATACAAGACAATAATATTTAAATAAAATAAATAAATTAGTGACCTCGGAGAAATTTGGAGTAGACTCGAAATATTTTTCTCCTCTTACCTTATGACTCTTTGGTTGATGTGTAATAATACATCGTGAGCCTCAGATCGCTTGGATGAAAGCTTGAGAGCGTTTGGAATCTTTCGCGTGCTTTGAATTTGCAATAGAAGCACTTAGTTACTCAAAAATGAGATTAAGGGATATTTAAAAATATTTTGAAAACTTTTCCAACGGTCAAAAATTTGATCATTATAAGTTGGAAAGCTTAGAAGTATAACTTAAAATTAATATGTGCACACATGTGACTAAGAAAACTTGTAGATCAGCTAGCATGTGCATGCAAAAGAACAACTATGAGGTGCTAGGTTTGAATCATGGTGCATGCATCTTTGTTAAATTCTTTTTGTTATACAATATGTTATAAGAATATTTTATAAATTAATCTAAAATATATTTAAAAAATAATATTTTTGATAATACATATCTTATAAAAAGATATTTAATAAATTAATCTAAAAAATCTATTAAAAAATATTTTTAATAGAAAATAATATTTTTGATAATATATATGCTATGAAAATATTTTATAAATTAATCTAAAATATATTTTAAAAAAATAGAAAATAATATTTTTGATAATACATATGTTATAAAAAATATTTAATAAATTAATCTTAAAATTTTTTTTTAATGGAAAATAATACTTTTGGTAATACATATACTATGAAAAATATTTTATCAATTAATCTAAAAATTATATAAAAAATAATTTTAATAGAAAATAATTTTTTTGGTAATATATATGGTATGAAAAAATATTTTATAAATTAATCAAAAATAATTTGATATTATATTTAATATATTTAATAAAAATACTCTTTTTGTTAATCATAAAAAATAATATAATGTGTATATTAAAAATTTTATTTTTATTAAATATTAAAATTTAATTAATATAAGTAAGTTAACTCAACAGTAATAAGGCTAGAATGGGTGTTTGGCAACAAGACAAAGAAAATGGTTAACGATAGTAAGCTAAGTAACGATACGGGCTTCTTGGAGATGGGTTATAAAGGATATGGGTATTTGGGAAGAAGATATCAGTTGAGATTTTGGTTTGGTTGAGTTTTCACTTTGTATAGATTTTGAAAGATAATTTAGGCATTTGTGTTAGGATGGTGTTTGGCCACTAAAGGGAGAAAATAGTAAGAGGTGTGTTTGGGTGGACAACTTGGAGTGTCTTGGCAGCGTTGCCATTTTGTAAATTGGTTTATTGGAATGATAGTTGAAAATAGTGACACATGTTACTTTTTTTTTTTATGTCAAAGTACTTGACTCTTTGGTGTGTCAAGATGAATAGTGACTACAAAGAACTTCGAGATATCTAAGCAACGGTACTTACAAAGTATCTTGAACTTGAGAAAATGGTGGTTTATTATGGGACTAGTTTTTTTTAATAAATTTGTTATAATATATCAAAGAAAATTGATGGTGGATGTTTTTTTTTAAATAAAAAAATATTTTAAATATAAAAGAAATAGATTATATGAGGCATTTGAAATATTAAGAATGTGGGACCCCCCACCCAGATCCTCCAACCAAGCCAAAGAGCCCTAGCGGGTGGCCTCAAGGGGAAAAGAAGAAAATAAAGAGAATGATAGACCTGTCATGCATACACTTAGATTCATATATAACTGAAAATAAATCTGACAATGGAAATATAACCATAACCTAAGCATGCATCTCAAAACACAACTGGCTCATAGGGTTACTGGGTTCACACACATACAAACCAAACTAAAAAGAACAACTCAAAAAAGACAACAAGCCTATCATACAACTCCACCCCATGGTAAGGTCAACTTGAACTGCCTCATACACCACCTACTCAAGTAGGTCCAGCACCATTAGACTCACCATCAACTTTGGCTTTGCCCTTACCTGAAATAAAAAGAAGTAAGAGTGAGTCACAAGACTCAGCATACATATAAAAAATAAAAAGCTGACAAGGGTATGGAAGCTAAAAAACAACTCGCACTAAGTGCAAAACTCATGCCAACCATGTCATGTCAATCAACCATATGCAAAATAATAGCTATCAACTGCATAACAAAAATATGCACATACAGGATCTTGGGGGCCAAATAAAAATGCACCAGCACCCAAGTCCATATCACAAACATGTTGTTGCCATGAAGGCAAGCTATACTTGTAACTCGAGTCAACACTCGCTAGGGTGGGAGCGACCAACATCTACGGGGGCACGCATAAGTGTCCATAATAAAAGCTGGGGCACGCGTTCTGTAGTGACCCGTAAATTGTGATTTAATTTAATTATTCATTATTGGGGTAATTTAATTTAAAAGGAATATTAAAATAACTTGTTGTTATAAATAATAATAAATTATGTGATTTTAAGGAAATAAGAAATTAGGGTAATTAATTAATTATTTTAAAATATTTCTGGAATAAGGAAAAAATTGAAATAAATTAAATTGTGGGATTTTTAAAAGTTTCGGTCGTTAGTGTAATTAATTAAAGGGGGGTGTGTGAATAATGGAAGTTGGAGGGGGCTGGCGCGATTTCGGAGAAGGGACTAAAGATCCCTTTAAATTTAATGCAGTATGGTATATGTATGAAGGCAACGTGTGGCGTGGGCGGTACGCGGGCGTGCGGAGGCGAGGGCGATCGCGGGTTCGAGATGCGGGGGCTGCGTGCGAGGGCCGGATTTTTGGCTGATTTTAATCAGCCTAGGCGTCCGAAACGACGTCGTTTCGGTGAGGCAGTGGCCTCCCAGTGCCTGGCTCGCGCACTGCCATGTGGCCGCGCCTCCTCTGCTCCTTTTTTGCTCGATTTAAGCCCAATTTCGGGCATTTTCTTGCAACGAACATTGAGCAAATTTCAGAAAAAGGAATATTGCGCGCGATCGTGAAATTAGGAGATTTTGGGGTTGAAATTCAAATTAAATCCAGTTAAATTGAAGATTTAATTTGCCAGGTATGTAGAAAAGCTAGTAATAAATATTTTGTATGGTCGGAATTTCGTTTAAAATCTAATTTTGTTAATTTTGACAAATTATTGGGGTTTGTAGTTTGTATAATTTTGACCATGTTGGGTTTAACCAAGCCTAAGGATATCTTCGTAAAGGCAAGTTCTTTATACCCTTCTCGTCGATTCTTTCGTTGTCAATTTATTTGACCTCCCTTCGTTTGTTTCGGCTGTTAATAAATTATGAAATTTTAAACAATTTGTTTTAAAATTTAATTTATTAAACTGGTCTCGAGGATTTTATTCGTTGGCTGCCTACGGGGGTTTGTGCCACCCCCATGCCTGTGGGAATGATGTCGTACTCACCCGGGGCTAGGTTCTTAGCTGTTTGGGTATTATTATGAATTTTGGTTGTTTACAGGCTAGAGCGGTTGTGCAGTGGGGGCTAGGATCGGCGGTTCGGTGACGGAGTGACTGTCGTACGGTCTATCTTAAACCGCCGGCTGGTCTCTCCTATCCACTGACCGTTGATCGGTGCCAAGCAATGTTGATTAGCTCTGCCATTACGTGATTATAGCATGACTGGTATCGTTTATTTTTGTTGCATGTTTTGGTGTGCACATGGGTACGGGCTGCATGTTGGGGTTTTCATGATCTGGTTATGCTTGGTCACGGACATCTTAGCTTGATTATGATGCATTCAGCACGGGCATATACATCGCATGTGGTTTACTATATGGGCGGAGCATGGCCTGATACCTGGATGTATGGGCGCTAGTGTATCACGTTAATGCTCACTACGCCATTGCATTGTTATATGCATTGCATGGTTACTGGTAGTATTTAGTTCTCGGACGGGAGTATCATTCCGAGGGAGCCTATGGCTTGGGTGTCGGGAGTACCGACATGGATATGAGTGACGGGAGTACCGACCCGAGACAGCGCGCGCAGGTTTATTGGAGATCTATGTTGCCTTTCAGGGCAGTGGCAGGTTGGTATGGGACTTGGGTGCCAGGTGTCTTATGTGGGCCCCAAGGACCGGTATGTGCTTTTATTAGCTGCACTATTGTATTGTTGCGTCACATGGCTTATGTGTACGTGCGGGACTGTGTTGGGGTGATCTCCTCTATTTACTGTACAGCCTTCACTTCCTTATAATTTACTGAGTCTTGCGACTCACCTTGCTTTCCATCATTCCAAGTAAGGGTAAAGCGAAGGCCCCTAGCGAGGATCGTTCCACCTAGCAGCTAGCCGTATCGGTAGGGTGTACATTTGGCTTGCCCCCATTGTCTCTAATATTTTGATAGAATTTCTGTTTATTATTTTTGACTGTGCCGGGTTGTTCCTTCTATCTCCTATTTGTTGGCACAGGGTCTGTGTATATTTTTATATATTCCGTGATCGCTGTTTTTTAGCGGGGTACTCATGGGCATGCATGTATATCATTTTGCTTCCGCTGTTGTATTTTATATGTATGCATGCCAAGGCATTTTTATCTTGTGTTTATTTCTCTTCCCTTATGTAAGTGCTTTCGTTCGGATAGACCGGGTGGTTGGGATATCCGAGTGGAGGTGCTTACACGTCCATAATATAAACTCAATTTGAAAAACCCAACACCATACAGCTGTAATATGACAATCGGCACTAAGAACCGTGCAAATGCATACAATAACGTGGTGGCATGGTAGACCAAAACGTGATACAAAGCCCCCATAAGCCAGGTATCAAGCTAAGTCTCGCCCACATAAGAGATCACATGCCGAATGTAATGCTCGTATCTAACAACATAAATATTTAATTCAATGTCATGCTCGTGACCAAGCACACATTCACATGTAAACCCCCAAATGAATAATCCCGAGTCCCTGCATGCATTTGAAACGACATAATAACAAAATAAAATAAATGCAAAGACTCTTGGCCATACCTCAACACCTATTGAGAACCTACTCATCGAATCCTAGCTTCATTCCATGAAAGAAAGGGAGAGCGAACAAACCCTCTCGAGCCATCTTGGAGACTATTTATCCTCTAGATTGATCCCCACAAGACATAAACACCTATTTTTACTTTATTTACCTGTTCATACCAAAAATGATTAAATACTTAACATATAAATATATATATATACACAATAAATTGGACCCGTAGGGTCTCGGCCATACATAGGGTCTCCAACATATCTACTAAATTTCTTTATTTTGCATCACTCACCCTATTAATAGCCATTTGTATGTATAACCCAACCTTCTGCCACTTAACCCTAAGCATACGTAGACTCTCGGCCATATCCATATGTATATATATACACATACATGCATGCATGCATAATAGAGAATTAGACCCAAATTGGCATATACATAACCATATACATATATGTGCATGCATAATAGAAGGACTAACTCCAAAATCGCGTATATAGGTATATATGTATATATATGTATACGCATATGCATGACCGAGTATAGCTCGATCATCAGCAAAACTAACTTTGTAAGCCTTAAAGAAGTCAAGAAAAAGGAAAATGGAGAGAGAGCTTGCTTGAAGCAAAGGATTCGGACCCTTTTTCTTCTTCTTCATTGTGCACGCCCAACCCTATTTGTAAATTAATTTAATTCTCTCTCTCAACACCCACTATTATATATGAGAGATAAATGGTAGTGGGGAATTATATGTGGCAAGATGGAGAATAAATTCTCCAACATGCCTCTGAAAAGCCAGCTTCTAAATCCAAAAAGTGAAATGTGAGTTGCAGAAAGTGGAGGCCATCCGGATGCATTAAGAAGCTATCCGGATTGAGTATACATATCCGGATGAATTAAGAGGATATCTAGATGGGACAAGCATATCTGGATGGATTCAAAGAAGGAACTCGGTGTATTTGGATGCGAGGTTTAAGAGCTTGAGAGTGATATCCAGATGCCAAGACTCATATCCGAATATCACTAAATCATATCCGAATGTCTCGTCCTCCTATCTGGATGTCACTCACAAAAATTCAAAGAAACCATTCAAATGAACTATTGTAGCATTCTCATGATATGCTATTGGCTCAATTTAAGAAAGACATTTAGATATGTCTCAATCTATTCGGATGCCCCATGCTTATATCCGAATGCCTCTCCACGACATCCGAATACTCCACACACATCCAAATGACTTTCTCATATCTAGATGTCTCATTCACCCTATTCGAATACATCTTCATCCATCCTGATGCTTCCGCCTCAAATTCGCATATCTCACATACACTTACATACTTAACCGCACTTAGCTTAATCCTTTAACTTACACACTTAATCTTTATCCAACCCAACCAAACACCAACCATTAATTTTAATCTTTATCCAACCCAACCAAACACCAACCATTAATTATAATATCAACCAAACACTTAATCTTTATCCAACCCAACCAAACACCAACCATTAATTATAATATCAACCAAACAAGATTAAATTAATACCAAGGCATACAAAAAAAAAATCATACCCGAGACTCAACGGGTCGTTACAAAAAACATGATTTAGGGTATTTTTAAAAATTAAATACTTGATAGAATAATAAATACAATGTTCCATACATCACAAAACCCTAATCTAATAATCTATTTGTTTACCATCAAGGTGGTAGTTTATGTTGTTAAAATGGGGGTATAGTTAAGCTCTTTAGATTGCAAGCTTGATGATTTTTGGATAAAGGAGAGTAAAAGTTTGATTTAGTAAAATTAATTGAATCGAACGAATCAAACTTGTCAGTTCGATTAATTTTTTTTAAAGGTTCAATTTTTGGTTTTTGCTTAAGTTTTTTAGTTGAAAGAATCGAATTAATTGAATTATTTGAACTTTAAAATTATGTTGTTGTGAAATTTATAAAATAACATTATTTTTTTTAATTTTGTGTGTTTTTTATCGATTATTTCGATTTTTTTAATTTTCTTTGATTTAATTAATTCAATTCAATTTATACAATTTAGATTTAAATTTTTTAATTATCAATTAATTTTATTTATTAAATTAATTCATCGATTCAATTCTATTTAATTAATTAATAAATGTTGATCTCTTTAATAAATGAACTCATCGTTTGCACGCCGCCTTTTTCACCATCTCATTTACAATAGCGCTTGCGCTTTGAGTATACCAACCCCATATTGATAGGTGGGAATTTAGGACACTAATAAATTAGGTTTTGGAAGGAAGGTGGATAAATTATATTATTAATTTCTGAATCATGTAATTTATAATAAATTAATTATTATATTTAATTTTTATCATCAGAATTATTAAATTTTAATTCTTATTAAAACTCGGACACTTATTTAATTTTTCCTCAAATTCTGTTAATAAATGTTGGAGTGATATAAATTAATATAAATATCAAAATTACTTGAAGTGATTTTAAGATTTATGTTGTCGTGTATTTCATCCGTGTCCGGACATCAGCAGGTTGTCAGATGTTGCTGTTCATTTTTACAGCCGTGCCACGTTTTATCGTTCCATCTTGTTTCCAGAACCCTAGCTCGTTCTTTAGCTGCACACCCCTCGCGCGAAATCTCCTCCGTATATCTAACATCGCCTCAAAAGTTTCCCCCATCTCTCAGGAATTTCATTCTTTCTCAAGCGTTGCTCGCCGTTGTCCACAAGAAGGAGTTCCTTGGTTGCGAAATCATTTGCTTCCCAGATCTCCAGAAGCCACAATTCCCTGAATACCCAATTCCCAAGAGTGCTCTAATTGTAGGTGAGTCTCTTCTGTGCATCTTTGTTTTGGATCATGTGCATATGCTATTCAATTCGTTTTTGTTCGACCACTTGCCTGAAGCTGGGGTTTTGAGTTTGTTGGGGGTTGTTAGTGTTTATTGTTCTAGAAACTCAATTTGTTTTTATGGCTGTTAGTGTTTGTTCGTTTTGCTTCCGGAGTGGGTCTTTTACATCATTAGTGTTTTATTTTGGCTGAGTTTATGGAAATAAGTTGCATTTTAAAGTTTTTGCATACACTGTGGTTGGGTTTTGGGACCTTCGTTTCCCGGTTGTTTGAACTTCATGGACGGTAAAGACGCTTTGTAGTGTACTTTTCTCTCTGAATGCATGGTTTTGTGCCCTCTGCGGGCTCTTACAGAGTTGAAAAATGTTGTATATGAATGCCATCGTGATCCAGCCCCTTTTTGAGCAACAAAAGAGAAGAGATAAAAGGGAAGAAAGTAATAAGGACATAGTTTGGTTGGCTGGGGCTCCACCTCTGTCCTTTCAATCAGATCTTTTCATTTAGGGTTAGGGTTTGGGCTTGGCTGGGCTTCCATGCCTCATCATTTCAGTGTTCTTTTGTTTGTTTTTTATTTCTTTTACAGAAATAAACAGAGGGAGAATAGTTTATGAGCTTCCCACCTCACAATTGCTCAATCTTCTGTTGGAAACTTGAGCAGTACCGGTTCAAGTAGAAATATATAGCAATTTGGACCTTCAAGCTTAGTTTAAAAGTATGCTTTTGAGCTACAGATTTTATTTTTCTTTTGTCCTTTTTACCTCCATTGGGTAAAAGATTGTACTTGTTGGACTTGAGGTTAACCATAATAGAAGGTCGGGTGGGGAAACCACCTTATCAAATTGGTTAATGTACTGAACAGCTTATTTTCCTTTTAGTTTTTCTAGTTTGGGATTCTACCTGATAAAATGAATTGGTGGGTATCTAGATGAAGATGACATGTGCGAGGATGGTGACTCAATTTATTGGTTTTTAGGGTATGGCTCCATGGTCATGCAACTGTTTTTCACATCAAAATGATATAAAAATGCAAGAATAGAAGCAAATTTTGGAATCATATTGTATATTCTGATGAATCTTCAATCTAGGAGGGGACACAGGCAAACATATGAAGCGTTAACCACACTATTAGATCCTATAAGAGTGGGAGGGATAGCCAAAGCTTGATGGGAGAGTGATAAGAGAAAGAGTGGGATACACTACCATTTTGTAAATATTTCCCTGTTCAGGCCATATGTCATGCTGTGATGTTACTGGTACTGCCGAAGACAAGTTGGGAAAAGTTTGTGGCATTATTTTGGACCAAATTCTATTTATGCTTCTGATTTAGGTTTGAGCAGACTAGATATTTATTGAATACTCTTTGTATGTAATTTTAAATATATCTGTTTATAAGAATAAATTAATATTGTAAACAATCATAAATATGAACACATTTCAAGGTAATTGAAGCAGTAAGAGAGACAAAAAAAGTAAAAAATTTAAAACTCCAGGCTGCCCTAATTTTTTATTACCCAAAGAGACGTGTAAAAGATATTATATAAAAAATAGTTTCCATCCTACTTTTACATTAAAATGTTTTATGCAAAATATAATTCATATCAAAGTCCAAATATTAGAAGCTAGATAATGTTTTGAGTGTGTGTGATCCTTTGTCAAAGTAATAAGATTTATTTCGGTTTTAAAACCAAAAATAACTTACCGAAAATTTAATTTTTGTTGTAATTAGGATGCTACTCAAGCCACTAATATGCCACCTTTATGTGCTCTCCAGTTGACATCCTTACTTAGAGGCTGAGGATATTGAGGTGGCCATCATTGATTTTTTTTTTTTCCAATCTACTTAAACTTAATAAATCTCTATCAACTGTCAATCAGAGGCAAAGTGATTGAATGAGGACCTCTTTAGGGTTCTTCTTTCATCACCAAGCTGGTGGCACCAATAGAGCCAAGCGGTAATGTGACTTGTGAAGATTGAAGAGTTTGGAATGGAGAATTGATGCATTCTAACCTCCTCTGTAGTTGAAAACAAGATGATGCGATCCAACACATACTAAATAGGTCAAAAACAGAATACAGTAAAGTAATGCCTAATAAGTTTCTCTTTGTTTCTTCTACTATATAGAGTGATCCCTATAGATGTTCACCATGCAATCAGAAATTCAGCACATTGAACTTTGGATCAAAGAAAATATATTTGATCCAAGAGCAAACAAAATAATAAAGGTCAATTTCACTGACCCCATCGCTGCTGCTGCTGCTGCTGTGATGGGATTCTGAAATTCTATAGCAGTGATAACCACTGTGGAGAAAAGGAGAAAAGAAAGAAGAGAGAAAAAAATAGAGGGGTGAAATGGTCAATTTCTCTCATTTGTTTTTCAACTGCAGGGGTGGTCTTTGTAATTTATCAACCTAAAGGGGAGATCTCTGTAATTTTACTAAACTTTTAAGGGTGGTTAGTGTAATTTTCCCTATAAAATATTGTACAATATAAGATTGAGTGATTATATTCTAGGGTTAAAGGGGTTTTGCTCTGTACCAACATTTTCTGTCTGGTAGATTTTTCCACATTTGGTTTTCATTTCTCATCCATCTGATGGTTATGATTATTTTTGGGTTTTTTTCGTTGGACGGTCTAAATTATTGATTCCAACATCACTTCATCTTTCGAGTTTCCTCTATAAAGAGGAGTACCTCAATCAATTGCTGATAACTTTATCATTTAGAGTCGTAATGTTGATATGGTAGTTTTGTTTTGGGGCTCTTGCCTAGTCCTCAGTGTGGAGTTTCTTCTAGCCGGCGGAGTAAGCTTTTAGGTCCCTTTGCTTTTTGTGCTCCTCCCTTCTTGAATCAAAGTTTGCTCCCCAATCTTTTGGGAGGACTTTGTTAAAGGATTCTCGTGTCTTCTATTTGTTGGGTAACCACATGCGTCCAAGGCGAGTCCTTGGTTGGCGAGTGATCCCTAGGCATCTTAGTTAGTCTCCGTTATCCTAAATTATTTTCGCACTTTTATCGCTTTTGATTTTGGGTGCACTTTCTTGAATCAGAGTTGTTAGGATTAGGAGCTCTTAGAAACTCAATTCAATACTTTAGTTTGCCAAATCTCTCAACACTCCTCACCCGAAATCAACCCACAACAGATAATGTAAACTGGAAAAATAAGAACAGCAAAGAGATTAAAGAAAGAAACAACCAAACCAAGCAGTAGGCGCAAGATTTTATCCCGATTCAAACTGATCAAGGATCAGTCCTACATCCAGCCCCAAATCCCGAGAGCAATTCCACTCGAAACCGGTGAAAACAGATTATAAGAACTCTCAACTCTCTATCACACAAGTTCACTACCCTCACACAAGAGTTTACAAAGACCAACTCTCTCTAAGCCTTTTCTCCCTCTCAGCAATCTCACTTGTATTCAGAGACAGAATTGAATGAATGAATGTTTGTTATGTCCGACTGCCTAACCTCGCCTCCTATTTATAGACCATAGGGGCGTTAGATACAAAGCCGGTTATTTTATTCACTCAATGACTAAAATAACCCTTATAATATAACATCTAAGTTAACTATTCTCTAACTTAGAAAAAATTCCAGTCACACTCATTCTTCTAACAGATTCTACTGTCTTCTTCATCTTCCAGACAGAATATCCATGCAAAAACCCAACAAGAGTTTGCTTAGAAATTCAGTTAATCTAGCTTTTTTGTGTTTCTGATGCTAGGTTATCCCTTTATCATTCTCGCAATTTTCTTGTGTTTCTGTCACAGCCCTAGGGTGTTTGTAAGGGAAATATTGTAATTGGATGTAGTTGGTTTTATTTTCCCGCTTAATTCTGTTAATTGGCAGCACTTAAAGGTTTTGGCAGTTAGGCCATCAGGTGAAGGGGATTCTAGATGGCTGCATGGATGGCTATAAATAAGCCAATTTGGAGGATGGGGATCATGTTGTTGAATAAGAATGATATTTTCCATCTCATTTCTATTGCTCTCTCTCTCTCTCTAGTTCTTCCTTTCCCTCCCTAATTCAAATTACAGATCCTTTGGGATCTGATAATTGGTAGCATAGCCAGGTTATGTCTGGCCTGTAAATTAAGTTTGTAGAGAGTTCGGTGATTGATTAACTGAATTTCTAAGCATCCGGTTATGAATTCGGAGGTGGTGAATGGTGGAAGGGACACAAATGAAGCAGTGGGAATCTTGGTTGGAAACAATGGAGATCAGAATGCGACAGAATCAGGATGGAAGGTTGGCTAGAAACAATTGAAATGGGAATTTAGGAAAATGCAGGAAGAGGTGAGTAGAGAAGCGCTACAGACATTGGAATGAATGGTGACCGGACTCAGAGAAGAATTTTCAGGCCTAGGCCAACAACTAAGTTCTGCATTGAGCCTTCTGTCTGGGGCAGCAGAACATAAGTTTGCTGGCGGATTTTGCCCCAAGAGCTACCACAGCTCCAATCTTGTCATCTCCTAGAGACAGGAATTGAACCACAGGTCCTCTGGAAGCCGAGGAAAGGGTGGAGTTAGAGGGGGACATGGCAAACAGAGGAAGTGGAGGAGTTCAAGGGAATTGGTTGATGCCGAGAATGGAGATTTCGGCGTTTGAAGTGTTAAACTGCACTGGTGGATTTGAAGATGTGAGAGGTTTTTCTATCAGTATCAAGTGGAGGAGAGGCTGAAGGTGAGTATTGCAGCCGCATACTTCAATGATGCGGCGGATGCATGGTTCCAGGGTTGGAGTGGGGGTAGAACTGACTTGGGCTTGCCGGAGTTCATTAAAGGCCTGTGCAGTCGGTTTGGGGAGAAATCTAAGACAGATGTTATTGAGGAGTTTAACAAACCTAAGCAGGAGGTTGCAGTAGAGGATATCAGGCTAAGTTTGAAGAATTGAGGTCTCTACTCTTGATTTCCCATCCTATGTTAGATGAATCTTATTTTGTATCGAGTTTCATCAGTGGTTTAGATGAACAACTCAGGCCAATGGTCAAAATATTGCAACCAGACACAATCAGGCAAGCAGCTGAGCAGGCTTATCTCTAGAAGAAGGTTCTAGAGGCATTTTCCTGTGAACACAACCCGCTGATCAGTGGAATACAGCTGAAGAAGAGGGGGGGGGGGGGGGGGGGGGGGGGGGGGAGTCAGCTGATCCAGAAGGGAAGTTTGATCCTAAGATTCCTTCCAATGTGATATCAGGGAAATCATTATTGGTGGATCAGAAGCAACAGTTAGGTTTGTGCTTCCAATGTGGAGAAAAGTACACTCCCGATCACCAATGTAGAAGGCAACTAATGCAGTTGGAAGGGCAGGAGGAGAAGAATGAAGAAGGAATGGAAGAAGTGGAGGAAGGAACCGGAAGACACTGGAGAAGGTGCAGGGGAGCATGGGGAAACATCCATGCACGCTTTGCAAGGATGTCCCGCGGGAAGGATAATTAAGGTGAGGGGATGGGCAGGTAAGACAAAACTAATGATACTCATCGATAGTAGGAGTTAGTCTTGGAATTCATTGGAATTTGAGTCTTTTTCATTGGAATTTTAATCTTTTTCCAATGCAATTAATTCATTGGAATTTTAATCTTTTTCCAATGCAATTAATTCATTGGAATTTTAGTCTTTTTCATGCATTCATTGTTTTGAAAAACAAAATGCGCATAAAAGAAATTTCAACGAGATTAAATATTTTATTCAAATGAATATGCTTACAATATTTCATTGAAGCTTCAGCAATATACAAAAGTTCCCATGAGTTCCTTCATAGACCTCCGCCTAAGACTACTTGGCTTTTGAGGGGTGACCTGTGCTCCCCAAACTTTGGTTGCCGGAGTTTTCTTCCTGCATTGGGTCTATTTTCAAGGTATTATGGTTGGGTCTCAGGATCCATAAATCTTGTAAGTTTCCCCTTTTTGATCAAAACCTCTATTTGATTCCTCGGCTCACGACATTTGTCACTAGAGTGCCCGTGAGTATTGTGGAACTGGCAAGAAGCATCTCTTTTCTTTCCTAGAGGTTTGTCAGTCTTCTTAGGGAATTTGATAGGTTCTGACCCTTCGATGGCTTTTAATGTAAAGAATAGGAGCTCTGCAAGCGGAGTATAATTTGTGAATTGGAGTTATGAAGGGCCATTGTGTTTTTTGGATTTTTTTCCTCTCTTCCACTTGTCTCCTTGTCGGGGTCTCCTATTTTCTGTTTTCTGTCTTTTTCCTCTTGTCCATCGACTATTCACATTGTCTTGGCCTGTAATATGTACTCATTGGCCTGTATGAATAAGTCGGCTAATGATGCTGGCTGTTTTATGGCAAGGGATTCTTGCAAAGGTACTGATGCAGTGACCGCCACGCCTACATATAAATCTTGAATTTCTAATTCAGTGTTTCTGAAACAGTTTACATACTGTTGAAAGGTTTTTTAACTTCCGTGGCCAATACTAAGCAAGTGTGTAGCGTCTTTTTTCCGATGGCAATTAATGATGAATGCCTTAATGAATTCTCTCCTTAATTGGTCAAAGGAAGAGAGACCTCTCTTTAAGCTATTGAGCCATGTACAAGCATAATCTCTTAAAGTTAAGGAGAAGGCTGGACACATAATAGCATCTTCCTAGCTATGTAACATCATTACATATTCATAGTTCTCTATGTGGTCATGAGGTTTTCCTTTTCCCCAGTAAGAGTTGATCAGAGGCATTTTGGACTTGGGGGAAGAGGTTTCTCCATGATTTCTGTGGTGAAGGGAATTTTTCTTCTGTGTGGGTCTTCCTCCAAAGTTACCAGTTTCCTTTATTCCAAGACCTGTTCAAATATTCTTCTCACATCTTCAGTATCCCAAGCAGTGAGATTAGACTGATTTGGCTGAGGCCAAAGTGTGATGTGTGATTCTGGCTGCAATACTCTCCACAATTTCATGATATTTTTCCTTAGGGGGTGGAACAACTCCTTTATGATTTGAAGCTGCCTGTGGTTGATCAGGCTAGTTTCGCAGAGCATTCTCTCGTGATTGTCGGTAGTTTATCGGGGACTGTCATCAGTCTATCGGAATTGTTGACAGTCTCCCGTAGCCTTACTTGTGGTGTTCCAATCAATTCCGGTTGCTATAGTGTATACTCTCGCAAGATTGGAGGAAGTGGAGTCTGCGGGAGAGCATTTTGAAAGAAGGTATCCATCTCCTGGAATGCCTTGGCGCTCTCTTAATGGCGTCATTTCAAGGCTTCATATTCATTGAGAGGGACAGTTTTGAGGAGCTGTCCTGGAAACCCCAATAGCATCGGATGGAAACAATCGCTCAGAATCTTGGATTAGGGGGGCTGTCAACATCAGGACCCTTGACATGTTTGTTACCTGCGGCCTGAGATCTTGTGCAGACCATTTTTCTTGGGCTTTTTTATCTGTTTCCACAAATGGCACCAATTGTTGTAGGTATGATACAACAATGGATTTGTAATCGGGATATCATTTGTATCATTGTCAATGAGCTATAGGTTACTGTACATTGGTTAACCTGTGAAGTGCTGAAGGACCTGTTTCTGATTTGTATTACAGGTGAAATTTGAATTGTTGTTGCTTCATCATGGATTCGGCAGAAGCAGAGTATGCAGCATTTCAGGAGAGGGTGAGTCGGACTGTTTACATGGACAACCTATCGCCACAGGTCACCGAAGCTGTCTTGAAGACTGCACTCGGTCAGTTTGTGAATGTGAACAAAGTTCATATCATTCCGAACTACACGCACCCAAGCGATGCAGCGGGTCGTGCCTTGGTTGAGATGGAGAATCCAAAGCAGGCTGAGCAAATTGTGCGTGACATGGGTAACTTACCATTCATGATGTCAGGGATGCCAAGACCCATCCGGGCACGTGCTGCTGATCCGGAGATGTTTGATGATCGTCCAAGGAAACCTGGGAAAAGGATTACTTTCCGGTGGTTGGACCAGCAGGACCCTGATTTCCAGGTTGCGAAGAAGCTCAAGGATCTGACAAGGAAAAATGCTGCGGAAGCGTCATTCATTATGGAGGTAAATTCTAGTGTTCTCTTAGTTTATGCCCCGTTTGAAATTAGGATTCTGTGGAATTGGAAATAGAAGATGCATGGAATAGCATTTTATATTTTACTTTTTGATTGGAGATTTAGAATGTGGAGAGCAACTTATTCTGAATGGTTGGTTGGTTGGTTCATTCAGCGGCAAGTGGGTGAAGAAGAGAAGCTTGCAAACCAACAGTGGAAAACTCTGAAGGCGAATTACAAGAAATATGAGCTGATAGATGGGGTTCTGGGCGATGGGACTGCTTTGCGATTAGCAGAACGTTATAACACCCGAATCTTTGATGATAAATAATCCTTACATAACCCTCCCCTGTTTCTACTATCCCCAGAATCTTTGATAGACCTGTTTTTTGTTTGATTTTGGACTCAAAAGAGTGCTGCTACTTTCTATTTGTACAATTCTAATCAAATAATGCATTAAATCCCTCCCTTTCGGCCTCCTCTTCTTTTTAAATCAATCTCAATTATTGTAGTAGGTTTATGTTCAATTTATTCTATTATTATTATTAACATAAATAAACACATGTGAAGAAATCAATAACTGGGAAAATAAATCTGCTCAAAACAGAGAAGAGAGAAATGGAATAAAACTTCTCTAAATCATAATATGTCGTTCAAGACTTATGCCTACTAAAATATATATATATATATATAACATGACTAATCCTCTACATCCGTTTCTATTTACATACACTGCTGCTGCTATTGTACATATATGTAAATAAATCTAACATTATAACCAAGAGCCCCCCTCAAGTTGGAGATTGGGGAGAGCACAAGCCCAACTTGACAACCATAGATTGATGATGAGCAGCTGTCAAAGGTTTGGTGAACAAATCCGCAAGCTGCAATTGAGAAGGAACAAAGAGTGGAGCTATAAAACCTTGTTTGAGATAATCGCGGACAAGATGACAATCAATATCAAGGTGTTTGGTGCGCTCATGAAAAATCGGATTGGCAGCGATGTGTAGAGCAGCTTGGTTGTCACAATGAAGGGTAATCGGCAAGGGAACCGAAATATTTAGATCCTTGAGAAGATTAGAAATCCAAACAAGCTCACAAGTAGTGGACGCCATGCTGCGATATTCAGCTTCAGCAGAGGATCGCGATACCGTAGGCTGTTTCTTAGTCTTCTAAGAAATCATAGCACCACCCAGAAAAACACAAAAACCTGTTAAGGATCGTCGTGAAAATTTGCAAGAAGCCCAATCTGCATCACAATAGGCTGAAAGTGATAGGCTGGTAGAAGCTGGATAAAAAAGACCATGAGAAGCAGTGTCCTTAAGGTATTTAACAACATGGAGAGCTGCATCAAAATGAGGCTGACAAGGAGATGACATGAATTGACTCAAGTGCTGCACAGCATAACTAATGTCTGGCCTTGTAAGATTAACATATAACAGCTTACCAATTAGCCGTCGGTATTGATCAGGATTGGAAAGAGGAGTACATTGATCAGGTTCTAAAGATAAACCCTTAGACATAGGGAAAGAAGAGCCTTTAGTATCTTGTAAACCAGTTTCAAGAACAAGATCCATTATGAACTTATGTTGAGATAGAAATGTTCCAGAAGAGGATCTAGCAACTTCCAAGCCAAGAAAATATTTGAGATATCCTAGATCCTTAATAGTAAATTTCTTATCAAGAGCTGCCTTAGTGGATTGAATGAAATCAATATCATCTCCAGCAATAAGGACATCATCAACGTAAACGAGTAAGGCAACAAAATGAGAATCAGTTTTGTGTGTAAAAAGACAATGATCATAAGGAGATTGAACAAATCCAAGCTGAAAAAGAAAACCACTAAACTCCAAATTCCATTGGCGTGAGGCCTGTTTTAGCCCATAAAGGGAACGTTTCAGCAAACAGACCTTGCTGGGATCAACAGAATAACCAGCAGGTGGAGTCATATAAACTTCCTCATTAAGATGACCATGTAAAAAAGCATTATAAATGTCAATCTGATAGATAGGCCAAGTTTTGACAGTAGCCACTGCTATAAACAACCAAACAGTCACTAACTTGGCAACAGGAGAAAATCTATCATTATAATCCAGACCTTCTATTTGATTATATCCTTTGGCTACTAATCGGGCTTTGTATCGATCAATTTCTCCATTTGGTTTATATTTGACACGATATACCCATTTGGAACCAATGGGTTTCTTACCCTTAGGTAAATCAACCATTTCCCAAGTACCATTTAACTCTAAGGCCTGCAACCCATTCTCCATTGTTGTAACCCAGTTAGGATCTTGAGATGCTTGATGAAAAGTACATGGCTCAGGGGCTGAAGATATATTGTTTAGGAAAGAAATATAGGCCGGAGAAAAAAGAAAAGATTCAGATTGAGAAAGATGACAATTACCTGTAGACGCAGAAGTGGAAGCATAGGCAGGTGAAGTTTGAACCAAGCTGACAAAGTCACTAAGCCAAACTGGTCGTTGTGGGACACGAGTACTGCGGCAAGGTTCAGGTAAAGAGGATTGTAAATTTGAAGTTGGAGAAGAAACATTTGATGTCCTGTCAGTCAAAGGAATAGAAGGCAAACCTGAAGCTGGAACAAATTCAGGTGTAGGTAAGCTGATTGGAAATTGAGGTAATGGTGTATCTAGTTGACTGGACAAAGATACTTTGTCTTGAAAAGGAAAGGTAGATTCAAAGAATGTAACATCTCTACTAACAAAGATAGTGTAGGTGGCAAGATCAAACAATTTGTATCCTTTGTGACAATGAGAATAGCCAATAAAAACAGATTTAATGGCTCTCGGAGAAAATTTATCTTTATGAGGGAAGGTATTTGTGGCATAACATAGGCAACCAAAGGTTTTCAAAGAAGCATAATCAGGTTCTTTATGAAACAATCGAAAATAAGGGGTTTCCCATTTAAGAACTGAAAGAGGCATTCGGTTTATAAGGTAAGTAGCAGTAAGCACACATTCAGACCAAAATTGTTTAGGTAAATGAGAACGTAGTTGTAAGGCTCTTGCCACTTCAAGTAAATGTCTATGCTTGCGTTCAACCACTCCATTTTGCTGTGGAGTGTAAGTACAAGTTTTTTGATGCAAAATACCTTTAGATTGCAAGAAAGTAGACAGAGTGGTTAAGAAACTCTGTACCATTGTCCGTTCGAATGGATTTGATTGAGGTTTGAAATTGGTTTTCAACTAGCCGAATGAAAGCTTGAAGAAGAGAAAGGCTTTGACTCTTGTGTTGAGCCATGTAGGTCCAAGTGGCTTTTGAATAGTCATCAACAATAGTAAGAAAGTATTTGGCACCAGTTAAGGAAGGAGTTGAATATGGACCCCAAAAATCAACATGTAAAAGTTTCAAAGGATTGGTGGTTTTAGGATCATGAAGAGGAAAAGGCAACCTGGTTTGCTTTGCTAAGGGACAGACATCACATGAAAAAGTACCATCAAACAAATGCTTCAATGTAGGTATGTATTTCAGGTTTTTAACAGGCATATGCCTTAATCTGTTATGCCACAAATCACAACTAGAAGTAGTAACAAAGGAATTACTAAAGTATGGTAAAGTAACAGGTAGAACACAACTAGAAGTATTGGTAAATGCTTTATTCTTGTAAGAAATTGTTGGTAAAGTATCTGATACAAGAGGTAAATTGAGAGATTTTAGCTGGAAAAGAAAGCTGGTTATAGTGTCCACAAGGAAGCTTGACTTGTCTAGCTTGTACAATCTCCCTTCAACCTTTCCTACCGCCAACACTTTATGCGTCCTCAGGTCCTGTATGAGGCAACCAATAGGAAAAAAAATTACTTGCAAGTGATGATCAAAAAGCAATTTACTAACAGATAAAAGGTTGAAGTGGAATGAAGGAATGAATAAAACATCTTGAAGCTCAATAGCAGGACTTAAACAAATAGTTCCTGCTTGTGTAACAAATGTGGTGGTGTGGTTAGGTAAATGGATTGAAATTTGGTGTGACAATTTGTGTAAAGAACGAAACAACCTTTTATGATATGTAATGTGGTCAGTAGCACCACTATCAAGAATCCACGTACCCTCACCAAGCATATCAAAAGAACAAGAGTTAATAGATCTTGGGTTACCAGCAAAATCATTCAGAGCAGTATTGAGTCTAACATTTACAGCATTGGGCTTGAGCATTTTTAGAAGAGCCGCTGCAATTGAGTTTCCCAATTCTTGATTATCCGACCAGACAGCATCTAGAGGTGTATCAGAAGTTAATTCAGCCTTGTTAGTCACATTTGCAATAACCTTTTGTGTTGAATCTTTATTCATCTTCTCCTTATACCAATCAGGATAACCAATCAATTTGAAACAAGAGTCCTTCAAATGCCCATTCCTTTTACAGTTTTCACAAAAACTTTTGTTCTTGAATTTCTTCTGATCTCTCTTATTGTTTGGACTTTGCTTAGAGAAAAACACAGCTCCTTCATTAGTTTCATTCAAGGTAGAAACTACCTGACGTTGTGACTCTATTCTCAGAATCATCGAGTAAGCCTTATTAACACTTGGCAAAGGATCAAGTAATAAAATCTGACTCCTCACCTGATCATAACCATCATGCAACCCCATAAGGAATTGCATCAACTTGTTTTCTTCAGCAAATTCAGATATAGCCTTAGAGGCACCACAAGAGCAGTTTGGTAAAGGCTTTACTGCAGCCAATTCATCCCATAATCGTTTGAGTTGAGTATAATACACAGATACAGAAAAATTATCCTGACTAACGGAGCTTATCTTGCGTTGGAGTTGATACACAAGTGCTCCATTACTTTCCCCAAATCTCTCCTCTATCTCACGCCAAAGTTGTCTAGCATTGTTAGTGTAAATGAAGGCATCTACAAGATCCTTAGAAATCGAATTTAACAACCAAGAGGTAACCATATAATCGCACCTCTTCTAGAGATTAAACTCCTCGCAATTTTCATCCGGAATCGGAATTTCCCATTTACAAACCCTAGCTTGTTCTTAGCACCTAGGGCAATTTGTATTCCTCTACTCCACGATCTATAATTGAGACCAGTTAGTGGAGCAGAGACTAAGATCATACCTGGATGATCTGAGGCATGAATTTGTAGTGGATCTCCTGCCGCAATATTAGATCCGTTTGAAGCCATGAAATGCTGTCGCTGGTTTGATTAAAACAGAGAATCTGAAATTGAAGATCGCTTCGATGACGGATCTGAGAACGTCAAATGAAATTGGTGAAACAAATCAAGCAGATCCCATTGATCTCTGCTCTGATACCATGTGAAGAAATCAATAACTGGGAAAATAAATATGCTCAAAATAGAGAAGAGAAAAATGGAATAAAACTTCTCTAAATCATAATCCGTCGTTCAAGACTTATGCCTACTAAAATATATATATATATATATAACATGACTAATCCTCTACATCCGTTTCTATTTACATACACTGCTGCTGTTACTGTACATATATGTAAATAAATCTAACAGTATAACCAAGAACACGTTAGCCCCTCATAATAATAATAATATTATTATGAGAAAAACAACCCCCCGACAAGGACAGAGGGATGGATTGTCAATCTGACAGTAGAGTTGGCCTCATCAGATCAGATCAGACCAGTCTAGACCGAGCCACCCGAGTCTCCACCCTCCCTATCTGCATTCCCAAGGGGGTAATAATACTGTATATAAATGATAAATCATGCGTGCATGCACATATACATACTATGATGATGATGGTGTCACTGATTGCACATGCCGTCGCTATTAGTTTAGAGAATTATTGCCGACCGGAGGAGAGGAATAGCAGCAAGGAAAGGAGGTGGCCTGGCCTGGCAAAGATTGTCTCTAATACTAATTAATTTTGTATTTTCCCTTCCCCCTAAAAATTATTTTATAATATTATATCTCATTAAGATATTTACATCCTTTAAGCTAGCTGCACATGGGGCTCTCTCTCTCTCTCTCTGGATCGGATCTCTATGCCTCCCCTATTCCCCACTCCCCACCTTGATTTCCTCATGCTCTGTTTTTGTTTTGTTTTGTTTCACTAAACAATTCGTTAATTAACAAAAACATTTAACATTGGACTCGTTTTCTATAGTCTCGTTTCATTGTAGATATCAAATTATTGATTAATTAATTAAATGCAACTACTTCAAGTTACAAAGAAGAATAGTGATACCGCGGCGGTGTAGTCAGCCGTTTTTATCATTATTTAATTATTATTATTATTATTATAAATTTAAGGATAATATTATCTAAATTAGATGTGATTTTATATTATTCTAATTTACATTTTATAAAAATATCAAAAAAGTTGGTATGTAAGACTATAAACAGTGATTGGACCTTCGAATTGGGGTGTGGGGGACTACTGGGAACACTTTCCAAAATGATATGAGCTAGCGTGGTCTCTTTTTAAGAGTTAGAAAGGCCATGTGCCCCTGTACATGGGAGAATCTTTGAATTGAGGTTGATTAATGATTTCCCACTTCAATCTCATATTTCATTTTTTTTTAATCAAATTATATAATATTAATTTAATTATATATTATTGTGTATTTAACATTAACTAGGAATAATGATAACTTGCTTATATTTTAGCAGCCTTATACAAAAGCACAAGTTAGAGAATAGAGATGATAAAGCATGATTAAATCATAAGATTATATATATATATATATATGGATAGTATTAGGGTAGGATCCAGGAACCAAGGTTGGGAGGGCTAAAATTTGTGTGAGCCCTCTCCAGATTCACCCGTGAATGGAACAATAAAAATAAGAAAAATGTTATTGGTATACTCATTTTGTATATTTTGAACTATATAAGGGGGTATTATGAAAAAAAAACTTCTCATAAGACGCATAGAAACGCGTGAGGCGCAAGGTATTTTGATCATAATATCCCTTTATATAGGTCAAGATGTACAAAATAGATATACATCTAGCATGATTCAATAGACCTATTTGGTCATTAATTATATATATATATATATATAGGGGTCGAGGTTGGCATGGCACGAGCAAAAAAGCGTGTTGTCTTCGATATATCACTCATGAATAATATTATAATTATTTAATATTATTATTCAATTTAAAAATACGAAGCAAATATGTGATTAGAGTGAGTGAGGGTGTAGTCGTCTAAATTTTTAAATCGGATATCATTACTGAATGACAATTCCTTGTTGGAAAATGAATTTTAAGGTTGGAAGGCATTGCCGCCGGCGCGGGCGGGCGGGCGGGCACGTGGATGTATGTGGGGTCGGACTGTGTTGCCAGCCACCTTTGCCTCCTCCATCCCTAATTGATTTGGTTGCTTGGGGCGAAGTTATAGGGCAATAATGCATGTAAATAACAATATCGCCTGATTTAAGGAATTTCATGTCCCCGGATCTGACCTCATATATGTCATGCCTATGCGACGCCGTTTCCCTCCTACTTTTTAAAAGCTTTATTTATTTATTTCACTTAAAAGAAAAACATACTAATATATTTTTATTGATGTAAGAGAAAAGGGCTTATGTATGTATTATTATCAGCTAGCTAAGCCTAACAGAAAATAATAATAAATTTAATTACTTTTCTACTAATTAAATGCCGCCGCATTCCACGTGCCAAATGGAATCTATCTCGTGTCAAGGCGACTCTCCGACTGGCATCATGGTAATTTCGTCCAAATATAGGGTCTATTTCAGGAACCCAAGTACATAAAACCCACTGCATTCCACTCCCATCTCCATCCACGATAGAGACACACACTCACTCTCTCTCTCTCTCTCTCTCTCTCTCTCTCGGAGTCCGAAAGAAATGTGGAAAGTCACAGGGGGAACCTGCTTGCTGCTGGTGCTACTATTATGCGCCAGCTGCCATGATGCCTTATCGTTCACCGACGGTAAGCCCTCTTACGTCTTCATCTGGAATTAATTTTCATTTCAAGAGACTTAATTATATATATAATTAAGTTTTCAATTTTGTAATTTATATATATATATATCTAGCTTTATGTTATCTATATATATATATATATATGGAATTAATCAATTAGAATTTGAAGGAGAAAAAGAGTAGTAAAGGGTGGCGGCCTCTTGACTAATTAAAAAATAGAGAATTTTAATTATACGGAAAGTGATCACTTTTAAGAAATAGCTTTGTTTAATTATAAAACTAACTTGGTGCTGTGTTGTGTTGTTGTTCCATTGCACTAATTGACAACCTCATTTAAAAATAAAATTTATTTATTATTTATTATTTTTTTATTCACTTAAGATGTCGAGATTTATTCGATTAATCTTTAGGGATGGATAATGTATTTTTGGGTAAATTTAGATGTGATCGTAATTTATGCACACTTAGAAATGAATATTCAAGTCAATTCGTGTAAAATTTATCTTCTAATCTTATTGCTACCTTTCCACACGCAGTTAGACAAATCCAAATCATACTTACTTGAATAATGACTCATTCGGCGCCCCTTGAATTTTCAGGACTACTGCCCAACGGAAACTTCGAGCAGGGACCAAAGGCATCCCAAATGAAGGGCACCAGAGTGATCGGCGGCCCAGACGCGATCCCCAAATGGGGGATCTCCGGCGTGATCGAGTACATAAAGTCGGGGCAAAAGCAAGGTGACATGTTGCTGGTGGTGCCGGAAGGGTCGTTCGCGGTGAGGCTGGGCAACGAGGCGTCGATCAAGCAGAGAGTGAAGGTGGCAAAGGGAACGTTCTACTCGCTGACGTTCATCGCCGCCCGAACCTGCGGGCAGGAGGAGAAGCTGAACGTGTCGGTGTGGCCGAACTCGGAGCCCAAGGACTGGGGGATACTGCCGATCCAGACCACGTACAGCAGCGACGGCTGGGACGCCTACGCCTGGGGGTTCCTGGCTGAATCCGACGAGATTGAGGTGTCTATCCAAAACCCCGGCGTCGAGGAGGATGCGGCTTGCGGCCCGCTCATCGATTCCGTGGCCTTGAAGGCTCTGTCTTCTCCCAGGAGAACCAGAGGTATATGTCATATGTTATAATATATATCATCATGCATGCGTCGGTGTTTTCTATATATTAATAGTAAAATAGTAAATATTATTTTTTTTGTTTTTTTTTTTTTAATGTTTCAGTGAACATGTTGAAGAACGGTAACTTCGAAGAAGGGCCATACGTGTTCCCCAACACAACGTGGGGAGTGCTTGTCCCGTCAAACGTGGAGGACGACCACTCTCCGCTCCCCGGCTGGATGGTCGAGTCCCTCAAAGCCGTCAAGTATATCGACTCCCTCCACTACGCCGTGCCGGAGGGCTTGCGAGCCGTCGAGCTCATGGCCGGCAAAGAGAGCGCCATCGCCCAGGTGGTCAAGACCAAGCCCGGCAAGCTCTACGACCTCACCTTCACCGTCGGCGACGCCGGCGACTCCTGCCAAGGTTCCTTGATGGTGGAGGCCTTTGCCGGCACGGTAACCCTCCAGGTGCCCTTCGAGTCCAAAGGCCGTGGCGCCTTCAAGCGCGCCAAGCTCCGTTTCAAGGCGGTGGGGCCGCGCACCAGGGTCCGGTTCCTGAGCACGTTCTACACCATGAAGAGCGACAACTCCGGCTCGCTCTGCGGTCCGGTGATCGACGACGTGAGTCTGGTCGGCGTTCGTCATCCCAGGCTAGCTTAAGACTAATTGCGGCGATGGCGTGGCATTGCGTGATTGCTCAGTCTGATATGATATAATGTGGAAAGCGGAATATATACTTGTCTTCTCATTTACGTACGTCATGTATGTATACAATTTCATCAACAACTGAAATCAGCTAGATTTTCATTCATTCATTCAGTCAGACCCATGCAGTTCCTCATGCATACGCAATTTCATTTAAATAAAATATATAGATTTTTAATTTTAGCATTTAATTAGCAAAATGCTAATGCCAACAAAAGGACTACTAATAAACACAGCAATATAGTACTTTATTTAAATCAGTCACAGCATATTACACCACTGCTGCAAAATTAATTTATAACAAAGGTTTTTTTCTCTTAATTAATTCTTATCTAATATTCGTGACAAAATATATATTATTAATTTCTAACACCAATATTAACTCATGAGCTTAATCAATTTCCAACTGTAGTAATTAATTATTATTTTAATTAGGCTATTATAATAAATAACAAATATTACATTCTATTTCTTCTTTTAGTAAATATTAATCTTATACTATTGCTCGTAACTTACATACTTAGAGCTGATTTGTTGATCACGTGTGTTGCCCAATGCACATGATCAACAAAATCAGCTCTAGTATGTAAGTTACGATCAATAGTATAAGGGTGGTGTGTGGGCCCCACCACCTCCCATGGGGCCCACGCCCCCTCTCAAATTGTGCACGTCGTACAATTTTTATGTTGCCTAACACGAGCAATGTAACAATCTGGACTTATATACATTGTAAGGAGTGATTGAGATTGTCATTAAACTGCAATTATAATAGTACTATTCTTAATTATTTTCTTCTTTAATGATTAATTTAATCATTTTTCATATCTAAAAAATATATGAAAATAAACATGACAAGATATTGTCAAAATTAATATAATGCAATGTTTGAATTTTAAAAAAAGTAAATTTCATAAACTACCTTAGTGCGCTTTGGCTAAAAGTCATCGCGTTTTTTATAAATGTCACTAACAACTCTTAAAGTTTATTACCATGCAACATATGGTCCCCCCCCCCCCCCCCCCCCCCCAAAGTCCCAAGTCAAATAATAATGGTTAATTTAAAATAATATGTGTGAGAGGGGAAAAGAGGTGAAAAACCACAATCACCATTTCACAAATTACCATATTGTCCTCCATGACGCAATCCCTTTTTGTTGTCATTTTTATTGCCTCTTCATCATCATCGATATATAGACTTTCTTGTCTAGGCTTGAAAATTTAGGAACTTTTTTTTTGGAATTACATTTACACCTACAAATTTTCATAAATTTCCCTATTAGCTCCTTAACTATAATTAGAATGATTAATTGTAATACCCCAAGAACCTAGAAAATTGTAGTATATATTGAGGATAAGTAAGGAATGAATTATCACCAACTAGATACTTTTTGGACTGAATGTAGGTAAAAAATTTCGGGGTTAAGCGTGTTTGAACTAAGGAAGCTCAAGGTAGGTGACCCCCTGAGAAGTCCGCGTAGACCTATCATGGTAAGTTGTTTCGATCCTTCCTATTGCTCAATGTAGGATGTTACAGATGATATCAGAGCCGATCACCGAGTCTCTGAGCGCGGTGGTGGGACAAACCTCAACGAGAATACTGAGTCCCTAGGGAGGGTGCGTGTAGGCACCTTAGGCGAATTCCACATTGGCCATGCAAAAGAGGAAGATCTAGGATCAGTTATAAGGTCGCATCATGAAGAGGGCATCATGTGCTCAAGGGGGGAGAATGAAATACCCCAAGAACCTGGAGAATGGTAATATATATCGAGGATAAGTAAAGAAGAAAATAACACAAATTAGATACCTTTTGGGCTAAATATAGGTAAAGAACTCCTGAATTAAACGTGCTTGAACTGGGGAAGCTCAAGTATGGGTGACCCCTTGAAAAGTTCACGTAGATCCATCAAAGTAAGTTGTTCTAGTGCTTTCTATCGTTCGATGCGAAATGTTACACTAATCGTAGTTATACATGAAACATGGTCTAGATTGAATCTTATCAAAATGAAATATAAAAAATTAAAGCATCAATTAAAATAAAAACTAAGTCACTACATCTCTCGTATTGATTCAACAATAATTAAGGAAAACAAATAATACAACAAAAAATAATTCCAAATACAAAAATATAAATAACAAGACTATGTTCTAATTAACCATATTCTCCTTCTAATGCCTCGATCTTTCAATGCATTTTTTTTTTCAAAAATAATTTGGAATTATTAAATCACAAGAAAATCATGTTTCACCTTAAGTTTTATTCCCACAAAAATCCGTGTCTCCCCCTTAGTCTAGCAATTTAAACAAAACTCTAAGAATAAGAGGATAATTACAAAGTAAGTATTGCATGGAACAAGGTTTAGAACGGACCTAAATACAATGGAATAATAGAAATTTAATATTCAAGATTTAGTTCTAACATACACCATTAAGTTTGATTACTCATGAAAAAAAGTCTAGAGAGTTTAAGATACAAAGGTTTAAAAACTAAAACAGGTCTTTTTATCTCACCATCTTCTCTTTTTCCTTTGATGTGCTGGATCACATATTGATAAGTTTAAATATGTCTAATTAGGTGATAAACCATCTAATGACACTTTAAAAAATAATTTTTATGCATATAATTTAACATGTGGTATGCATTTACTACCTACACTTAATTATGAAAACAGTGTAATAATCGTCGTTTATTGTTTATCAAGTGAACTCACAAGGTTTAATTTAGGGTGAAATTTTAATCACTCATTTGATAACAATGTACTGCCCATTTATCTACCAAGTCATAAAGGGGTCATGTATGTCAAAAAATTGAATTTTGATGTAATAAACATAAACTTCACATTTGCATAATTTGCGAGGATGTAGTGCAATTTATGTCAAAAAAAACCAGCCTCATATGTAATAAAATGTAAATTACAATGTTTTCGAAAGATAATTAGTTTATGGTTAGTCCAATTTTAGAAACTTACTTAAAAGTAAATAAAGTAATAATACAACACATAACAATTTATAGTGGTCTGGCCCCAATTGCCTACTCCATTACCTTAACTCGTTAAAGATTATAAATAACTTATTATTAGAGATGGGAAATGGGCGGGTCGGCCCGGCCTGGCCTACATCCCGCTTAGCCCACTAATTTGGTGGGTCAGGCTGAATTTGGCCCACGAGGGAGATGGGTCGGGCCATGGGCCTGCTGGACTGGCCCATGGGCCTGGCTATTTGGGCCGGCCCATGAGCCATTTATTTTTAATTTTTTTACATATAATTTTTTAAATATATTTTTTTATTTTTTCTCAAATGTAACTAATATTTTTTAAAATATGTTTATTAATGTTTACTTATAATTTTGATGTTTATAAAATTATGATATTTACAGTAAACATTATGTTTACAAAAATTACACTAAAATTATGTTTACAAATATTACAATAAAATTATGTTTACAAGAAACATAATTTTTAATTATTATGTTTATAATTATTAAATACAAACATAATTTTTTAAATATTTTTTTATTTTTTGGTGGGCCAGGCCGAGCCATTTTAGAGGGCCAGTTGATGAGCCGACTCACGGGCTATTTTGGTGGGCCGGGCTGCGGGCCACATATTGCTGGCCCGGCACGGCCCTCATTTTGCTTGACGGGTTGGCCCAGCCTGTTTGCTACAGTAACGAATCGGGCCGGGCTATAAGGCGGGCCAGCCCATGGGCTGCCCTGCCCATTTCCCATCTCTACTTACTATAGATAGTTTTAGAAGGTTAAGTTATAATTTGTACAGAGTTTTTACTAAGATGTGGCTAGAACCTTTACAATGTATGCTTTTGTGCAGTGGCGGAGCCATATGTTGGCCAGCTGGGGCCTTGGCCCAGTTGGTTTTTTTTATTTTTTCAATTTTTTATATATATTAATATGAATAATTATAATTTTTATAATTTGGCAAGGACTAAAATTAGCCCTTGGCCATGACTAAAATTCTTCCTTGGCTCCACCACTGCTTTTGTGGCTAAAACACCTAACCTTTCAACTTAAAAGGCAAAGGGTTTTACAATTGAAAACACTAGGAAAAGCTAAACAAATTTAGGTTTCTCACTTGGGTTTCGGAGGATGAAAGACAAATCTATTATACACACTCTCTTTAAAACACAATAAACAAAAGATATAGCTTAAAGAGCTTGAATTCGAGACTTTAATTAAAAAAATTTAGATGACCATTCTCTATGTTAATCTCTTGAGTCTCTCATGTATTTATAATTTTTTCTTCTTCAATGCACTTGTCAATTTGTCTAAAATATAAAAGCATTAAACTTGTAACCTACAAGAACAATATTCTTCTTTTTTGTCCTTCCAACTTGTTGATTCATTAGGTGTTTTGATTTATTGAGAAAATATTTTTTTAATAAATTTGATTCAATGATGATGACTAAAACCATTGAAAAATTCTTAAGTTTATCAACATTTTTAATTCTTAAGTTTATCAACATTTTTAATCGAGTAATATGTTCAAAATAATCAAGTATTTGATCGAGTGTGTGAGAAATCAGAAAAGCTTTTAAGTAAAAATCAATCGAATAATGCTCAGTGTATTTTCAAAATAAACGATTACATATATAAGAAAATTTGAGTAAAGAAAGAATATACTCAACTAATTAAACCTTGTACTCGAGTGTGTAATATAACTTTCTGTCATCTTCAAATTAATCAAGTAAAGTATTTTTAATAATAGAGTAATCTTTTGTTGTACTCGAGTGAATCTGCTTTGTAATCGAGTAATCTTAAATCAATAAATTTGGATATTTTTTTACTCGAGTTAAGTTTTTTTATTAATCAAGTAATATTATTTTTGTACTCAAGTAAATATCTTATGTAATCGAGTAAATATAGGGTGAAATCTGGCTAAGTCTTTGGACTTAACAGTTAATCAAGTAATAATCTTTATACTTGAGTAAAGATCGTAATTAATCAAGTAAACTTAATTATGTAATCAAATGGATAATGCACCTTTCTGTGGTTTAAAAAATAATTGAGTAACAGTATTTTCATACTCGAGTAAGCACAAAATATAATCGAGTACATAATATATACATTCGTGTAAGGATCAAACTTAGTCGAGTAATGTTAAAATATACTTGAGTATTTCTTGTTAGAATTCAAAAAATATAGCAGTTATACTGCATTTAATAAAACCAATTTTTACTTTTCAGTTCATTTAATGCTCTTCAGATATCATATACATATTTATCATTGACTAACCGTTTGATTGAAGTTTGTAGAGACAAAATATGATAGTTGTGAGGCAAACCAACATTCTTTTTGTGAATTAACCTGTCAGGAGTATTGAATACAGAAAATCTATAAATAAGAGAAGAAACATGCTGAAAAAGGTTACAACCAGTTTTATAAAAAGTTTGAACTTGACTTTCAAATACACAAAGCTTTCTAATCTTTCTCGTGCTTTCAAAATTTATCATTTGTGAGAGTTTAAGAGAGAGAGAGAGTTCTATAATTTTATATTCTAAGTCTCTTTTTAAGAGAAATTTTTGTTCTTCATTGTAATATATTATTTTCTCTTGAGAAATTTTTAAAAATTATTTGTGAAAATTTGTAAAAGTTAAGGCTGAACCTTAAAAGGCATTGATTGTGGTTGAGCCAAGTGATAAAAAGTCAACTTGTAAATGTTAAGTAGTTAAGCCTGTTTAAAAACTACAAGATAAAAGTAAAAAATTGTGTTTTGCCAAAATCTTTGGTGATAAACCAAGGTTGTGGATTAGGCTTTAAAGATAAACCATTCTAAATTTGTTGAGTTGCATTTTTACATTCTTATTTTACTTCAATCTTTAAAGTTTTTCAAAGGGTGAAAAAAGTTTAATTCACCCCCTTTTTAAGCTAATTGTTTTAACACAATGGTTAACAATTAATGAAAGGGACCTTAGTCCTCATTTCAGGCCTTTGTTCATTTTTTTGTTACTTTATATGCACATATATATATATATACATTACTATAAATATATATACATTTTACCTAAATTTTTTAACCAATTCTTTCGTCAATTAGATCTCTCCCCATTTTCACACATATATTTACACATTTACGATTTTACACCCATCCACCGAAATCTTATCAACAATCTCAAATTTTCTCCGAATTAAATTCAAATTTATTTCCTTAAGCCTCAAAAATATTCTAAAATTATTTGGGGTGCAACATTTTCAGGGGTTGGGCAGATTGATATTGTAACATCTCTGAATATTGGGGTAAATAATAATTATTAAGTTTTAGTATTGGAAGTCCATATCGAGTATTTGAGAGTTTGGGAGGGATAAAAAAAATAATAATAAAATAAAATATAGTAAAAATAGTAAAAATGATAACAGAAACCATAATAATAATAAAAATAATGATAATAAAAGAGTAAATTAAATTAAACTAATTAATTAATATATATATATATATATGTGTGTGTGCGCGCATGGCCTTGTTTTGGCCATTCCTTTTTGTGGCTTAAAAGCCACTTGAATTTGGTATAAAAGGGAATCTTGGGCAGCAAGTTGGAAGCCATTAAACGCTTCAATTGAAGGCATTTTGAAGATGAGGCAAGCAGGAGAAATTAAGGAAGAAGAGGCTGCGAGAAATGGAAAAAAATTTGAAGAAAAATTAAGAAGTTTTGGGGTTTAATTAGAGTTTAAATGGTAAGGTAAGTGGGATAAATTGAAGTTTTGGGGTTTAATTAGAGTTTAAATGGTAAGGTAAGTGGGATAAATTATTAAGGGTCTTGTATGTCTAGATTATAATTTTTACACGGTTAAATCTAGGTATTTTGGAGTTATAATCTTATTAATTTCTATAAAATGTTTTACTTTGCAGCGGAAGCGCAAGGAAAGCTAGAATTAGCCAAATAAGGGCAAGCTCCTAACCATCTCCTCATGTTCTTTAATTCTCGTGAAAGTTTTGGAGGTTTCTTGTATTTTATTCCTTTCCTCACCGTGACTCGGTTCCACGCATTAATAATGCTAATCCGCGTGGCAACCGTTCCATAACTTGTATGTTAATAATGTGATTAAATAAGTTAAGTAAATGATGTTTTGGTGTCATTCATTCTATCCGACACGGAGCTTCGTATCACTTCGCTTTCCTTGGGAATAATGTCAAACCCGTTGGGGCTAAGTTCTTAGAAAATGGATGTGGTCAAGATTATGGGGTTATGTTAATAATTTGTTATGAATGTGGAAATTGTTTCCTGTGTATGAGAAGAGATGAGAACGTGAATGACATAATGTGTGTCTTAAGAGTATGGGGTACAAAGCCACTGACTGTAAATTGTGGGTCGTGACAATGGATGGTTGAATGTATGGGCGCTAGTCATCGACTGATACGATAAGTGTTAGATAGGCCATAATAGCTGGTACTGCTAGATTCCCACCTTAATTTGTGCATATCATGATATGTGTGTTGCATAGGGACTGGGTTGCTCTCATTGGAGGGACATGCATTGTGTGTGGCGGGATGTGTGAGCATTTGCCTGACCCAGTCAGTCTAAGAGCCAACTTGGGTTCCTTAGGTGAGCCGGTGCATTTAGAGCATATCGCATGTGTGAATTCCTATGTGGGCGTAGCATGGCCTGATATTTGGTTTATGGGGGCCTTGTCATCACGTTTATGCTGCAGAAGCCATTGCATTTCTTATTTGTTGCATTGCATGATTCTATTGTTACTGTTATTCTAGGCGGGAATATCGTGCCAGTCTGGGTGTCGGGAGTACTGGCCTGGGAGAGCTTTGGCTCGGTTTAAAGATTAGCTTGGGGGAAACCCGAGGTAAAGACCTTGGGGTGAGACTCACGACAACAACAAGACCGGGGGTTAGAGTCCCACAGTAACTGTGGGATAAGACAAATATGATGACAAGAGAAAGCATGTTTGGAATAGTGATGATATGGTAGCCTATAAAAGGCTGACAACAGGTTTGTATGCTAGACTTGGGTGCCAATATGTGGCTTATGTGGGCCCCAAGGACCCTTTATGTGCAGTTGATTTTATGTTATGCATTTAGAAGTAAGGCACATATGAATCATGATATGGTGTGGTTGCATTGGCATGAATTGCATAGGATGTTGGGAATAGTTATATCCGTAACCAGTTGCCTTTCTTTCATGAGCTTGCTTAGTCTCGCGACTTATCTTTGTTTTCCATCATTCCAGGTAAGAGAGTTGTCCAAGGGAACATGTACGTTCGACGGGGTTGGGTTCAATTCATCGAGCTATGATAGCAAGTGCAGAGCTCTCCCGAGATTAAATCCTGGGTGTCGACTATTTGGTTAGAATAATGCTTTTATGCTTTTGAGGTAGGTGCAGGTTATGTAAGCCCAGGCTGGCCCACAGGGTGAATGGTTATGTAAGGATGATTATAAGATATTATATGATTAAAAAGATATGGTTTAGATAAAGGTTATGTGTGAGTTTTAGTGGTGTTTTTGTTCTATATCACTAAAGTGATAACCCTCTCACGGATCCTCTATGCTAGCGGGAGGGGCTCCGGGAAGTGGGCCGTTACAGATATAGTCTTACCCTTTCTATGAGGGTCTGACCTACTCTTTTACCTTATGTCTTCCCTTTATATTTTTCTCTTATTTTCGCATGTTTTGCCTTTTGCATTTGGTGTACCTCATCCACACTTATATACTTCGCAACTCAATTAAGAACATCCAAGAAATAGGCTAGTAGGTGTTTAACGAGTGAGTCAAGCAATCATAAGCCCTTTTTAGGTCATTTTGGAATGCCACCATGGCTATCTGTTAGTCAAAGTCCCTAATGTAAAGTGTTTCCTCATTTAATCGAGCCATGTAGTCCCTCAAGGATTCATTAGGTCCCTACAATGCCATTATCATCATCAAAGGTGCCTAAGCTCACTTTTTGCTCTTCAAAATTATGGATAGAGTGGTCCGACAGCCTAGAATACCAATAACAAGTATTCCCAACTAGGGTGTTTGAGAAGGCTTGGCGTCATATCCTGTTTAACCTGACTTGGACTAGCTTATGAGAGGTAAAAAGCTCAATATGGTCAAAAAGGTTAGTAGTGTTGCCATAGAACTTTATGTCTAGGATGCAAAACTACTTGAGTGGGACTTCAACCATTAAAACCAAGCTAAATGGTTGCAAGGGCCTTTGCCATGCAACTTTTCCCCTTCTCCATCTGTGTCATCTTATTCTCCAAGTGTCGAAGACATTTCTCCTAGATCATTCTAAAATTTTGAAGGACGTCAAACGTCTACTTTCTAAACATTGGTATTCATGATCATCTTCTCAGGAGTATTAAGGTCCTTTCCTTTGGAAATGTCAACGTTCATCCCTACAAGAGGCACAACAAACCCTTTGGGAATGGTGTTCTCTCTAAAAGTCATGTCATTCTTCTCGAGAATAGAGATGGTCATCCCTTGAGCATCTATCCTCATGCCAAGATTGCTCACTCTTTTGGCAAGGGTTTCTTCCTTGTTGCTAAAGAAAACCATTCAACAATTCAATAAAATGTAAGATTTGGTTTTCCAATTGGGCTACTCGATTTGGAGGGGGGCAAATTTCCCCCTTGATTATCTTAGTTTGTAAGATTATCCTAGATAATTGAGAATTGGGCTTTAATAGAGTTCAAGTCTTGGTCATAATGGTTAATGCAACTAGTACCCTTCAAGGTAACAAACTATGCAAGGAGGCCAAGCTAAGAAATGACTCAGTAAAAGAGTAAGACTTAGAAAACAAACACGTGTGGATGAAGACTACATAAGTCGACCCCACAATAGACACCAAATGATGATTATTTGGAGCTAATCACCACTAGATCTGTCTTAAGCAGAGTGCATCTATTTTTGATCGCTAAGCATGTCCAAAACCTACTTGATCTACAAAGGCAAAGCTTAATCCATTGATATATTCTTTAATAATCAAATCAATTTTCGTACCTAATGTAGAGTTAAGTAATCAATACATAATAATGCGTAATAAATGACATACCTATATTTGAATTTATACTTTTATATAGGCATTTTGTAAGGCATGAGATCATAATTGTGCTATGTGGATGGTTAAATAATAATTTATGAGCTAATCAATACAAGCAACAATTTTAGATTGGGGGTAGGACTGATGAAGTGGGCTAAGTTGTGTTGGGCTCATACTTGAATCCAAATATCTTAGAACATATGTAGCAACTAAATAACTTGAAAGAGGAATATTTCACAACTTCCCCAAGAACCCAAAATGTCCCCATCAATTTACGTTAGTTGTGTATGTGTGTGTGTAATGGAAATTGATGTATATAAATCCACACAATTTGCTTCGTAAAAAATGTAAAACCCTAAGCATTTTAAGGAATTTTGGGGAAATAATATATATATATATATTTATATCCCTATGGATAAATCAAGGAATGAATCATAAGATTTTAAAATAAATTAATTATACAAATATTGTAATATATATACACATATTTTTGTGTGTATATATATGAAATAATATAATAAATTAAATATATGGATGAGATCAAATCAATAAAGTTTATTAGAAAATTGTATGGTTGAGATTAAATCAATAAAATTAATGAGAAATTTAAGAGATAAACATTGGATAATAAATAATCGTTACCAAGATAGGATAAGGTAATAATTAAAGGCACTAAATTGCAATTAATTTTGAAATATATTGAGGATTTGTGAAGAAATTTCTTAATTTTTTGAGAGATCAAATGCAATTTGTAAAAGTTATTTGACCTTAAAGTATTCAAATGGACTTTTATCAAAAATTTCATATTGTGTAACCTAAATCGACCTCTACCATCTTCGACCATCATGACAACTTACAAACGTTTAGAATAAAGTGAAATAATGGCCATATGATTGACTATGGCTTTTGATTGGAGGAATTTGATTATAAATGCAAGGGGTTGACATTATTTTCACAAAAAAAATTGATTTGGGTTTTGATGATTGAGTAGGTTTGAGGAGACTTTTTTAAGATTTGATCAGGGAATTTATTTATGGGGTTCTAAGGAGTTGATTGGGGGTTGTGAAAAGAATTTTGGTATTGATTTGAGTTGTTTTTAATAGTCTTTAGAAAATTAAGGCTCTGCCAAAATCATTGTTGGATTTTGGGTGAATTTCAATTGAAAAAAAAAAATATAGAGCAGAAAAAATGGGAGAAAAAAAAAAAGAAAAAATAAAACAAAAAGGGTTGAAATTGACAAATTCTTAAAAAAAATTTAGAATTCGACAATTAACAACGATTGAATGGCTAGAGAAAATGACTAAAACCAATAACGTATCGTGTGAGAAAGTGATTAGGCATATCGCAAAGGATGTGTGTTCGCTCATGAAGTACGAAAAAAATAAAAAAAATAATTTAAAAATATATGAGAAAAATTCTAAAAAATATGTTTAAAAGTAACTTTTGGAAAAAAAAAAATTGTTATCCAAAAAGAAATTTGGGTTCAAAAGACATATTGAGCATAATTTTCAAGGCTGACAAAAAAAAGTGAGAAAATGAGTTAATACATATAATTAAGTAAATTAAAATGAGTGATTTCCCCTATTTTTTTTTTTTAAATTCATTGCAAGGATCATGCCTTGGTAGGTATTCTCATTAAATTGCAATTTTGTCATTCTAATTAGTGCTCATTTCATGTAGTTTTTGCTCACATAAGTACATGTACGGTGGTCAGTTATGCTCTAAATTTTATAATACAAAATAGAAATTAAATAATTAAATTTATTTATTATGAATGAATAGGTCGATCTCATGTCAATTTTGACAATCAAATCATGATATAATTTATTGGACCATTTGATAGGAGTGTGATTTTGTGCACCCCATTTAATTGGGGTAAGTTTACCCTCCATCAATTCTGTCAAATAAAGTGCTGCCCCTTCTATTATTTTAAATAAATGTGAGTTCCGTCAACCCCAGAAATTTTTTTTAATTTTCTTTTAATTATTTCAAAATCACACAACCCAAGATTTCTGCCCCTTCCATTTGATGGTTCATGTACTCTCTCTTTCTCTCTCACTTTATTTCCAGAGAACCTAGAGAACAATTTTCTCTTTGAGGAAGCGGGCTTCTTCCATTTCCCTCTTTCACGCATCTCTCTCTGTCTCTCTGTGTGTGGAGGGGGGCTTTCATCTCCGGCGTGGTCCAGCAGCGACCTTCACTCTTTTCATCCCTTCCAGTAGCGGTCGCGACTTCCCGTCCACATCTGGCGTTTCTTTCAGCAACAACCGCGGCATCCCCTCCACCTCCGGCACCCCAGCAGCGACCCTTCACTTTCGGTGTCAGTTCTCACATTCACTCAAGTTTGTGTTTAATTTGTTTCATCTTATTTTGCTTCATTCGTATTTCATTGCTTTAAGTTATAAAACCCTAAATGTTTGGATTCTGTGAAACAGGAACTGCATAAACGGGTAGTAGCCGCGGCGTCCCCTCCCCTCTGCCAGCAACCGTGGTCCTTAAGTGTCCTCTCCAACAACGGCATCTCTCTATCGCTGGTGTGTCGTCACCCTTGTCTTTCTCGAATGATCAAAGAACCAGGTAAGATACAAAACCACTCCTTATAACAGAATTAAAAATATTGAAATATTTTTCTATGGATGAATATTTTGTTATTTATACTTTTCTGCAGGTTAACATGGATAATAATAAAACTCTAAATATGAATGCAACTATCAATAGTTCTGATGAAGAAATTAGTAATCAAGACTTGGATTTTAGTGATGATGAGAAATCTCCTGTAGTTGATGAAAGGTGCCGGGGTTCAAATGATCAGTTTGAAATAGATATAGATTGCGAGGTAGAACAAAAAATTGGAATGACATTTGACACAACAAAAGAAGCATATGACTTCTATAATAGATATGCAAGACAGGTTGGCTTTAGTGTGAGGATATTAAGAACAAACAAGAACAAAAATAAAATCCAACGACAAGCACTGGTTTGTTCATGTGAGGGCACTTCTAGAAAAGTCAAGACACCTGAAAGAAAAAGAGATAGTCGGCGGTTTAATTGTAAGGCAAATTTTGTGATTAAAAGAATTCCCAATGATAAGTATAGACTAATTGAGTTCAAGTCGGAGCAAACTCATGATCTTGTCCCACCTGAGCATTCCCATTATTTGAGGTCCCATAGGAAAATCGATTTTTCACAAGTTGAATTTATGAACAAAATGCGTTCATCTGGAATAAGACAAGGACAAATTTTCTCTTACATGTGTGAAGAAGCTGGTGGAGCCCAAAATCTTAATTTCACAAGATCTAATTGCAACAATTTATTACAAAGAACACGGGCTAAATTTTTCAAGAAAGGTGATGCCGAATGTCTCCTTGAATACTTCAAACAAAAGAAAGGGGAAAACAAACATTTTTTTTACTCTTTTCGAACTCGGGAAGATGGTGAGATACGCAGTGTATTTTTGTGTGATGCAAAATCGAGGTGTGATTATGGGTTATTTGGTGATGCAATATGTTTTGATACAACATTTCGGACAAACAATTATGACATGTTATGTGCACCAATTGTTGGCATCAACCATCATGGGCAAACATCACTTTTTGGATGTGGTCTACTTGATGGTGAGACAATTGATGCAGTAATGTGGTTGTTTACTACTTTCTTTGAGGCTATGGGAGGGAAAAAACCAAGAAGCATATTTATAGATCAGTCTGCAGCTATATCAAGTGTTATTGATACGGTATTGCTTGAAGCCCACCATGGATTGTGTTTGTGGCATTTATGTCAAAATGCTGCAAAGAACTTGAGTAATAATGGATATAAATCATTTGCACCACAATTCAAAGCTTGCATTTATAATCCTGAAACAGTTGAAGAATTTGAACAAAGTTGGGACAAATTGCTTGAAGATAATGGGCTAAGAGGTAATGAGTGGTTGCAAAGAACATATGAGTTGAGAAAGAAATGGGCTCAAGTGTACAGTCGGGCTCACTTTTGTGCTGGCATGACCACTTCACAGAGAAGTGAGAGCATTAATAAGTTTTTGAAGGATTATTTTAATCATGGTAGAATTGTTCTTTGGGAATTTGTAAGTTTGTACTCTAGGGCCATGGATAATCGTCGTGAAAAAGAAAGAGAGGCTAAACACTTAACACAACAAACAACACCTAATTTGGTTTGTAATTGGTCTGTAGAACATGAAGTCACAAAAAAATACACCAAAAAAATATTTTATTGGTTTCAAGAAGGTATTAAGCAAACTATTGATTTGTCATTGGAATTGGATAATGATGATGGAACTATCTGTACATATAAAGCTAAAGAGATTGAAGGTCGACAAAGGATTCGCACACTTACATACAATCAATTGGAACAAACAGTGTCATGCACATGTAGAAGCTTTGAGTTCAATGAAATCATTTGTTCGCATGCATTGAAGCTATTCCGCCACTTAGAGTTCAAAAGTTTACCTTCTCAATACTATTTGAAAAGATGGACACGGGCAGCAACACATGATATTATTTGTGATCCCATGGGAGAGATAATACCAAATGACATTGATCCAATGCTATCAGCACATTATAGTGAGTTATCACAAATTTCACAAAAAATTATTGTCAAGGGTTCAAGGAGTCTTGATTTTTTTTCATTAAGCAAGTCACTATTGCTAGAAGTGGAAGAAAAGATTGAGGCCTTGGCTATAGCCTCCGATCAAGATGTGAACAAGAGCATTCCGATCGACACACATCATAATTTAGAATCAAACATGCAGCATGACCTACAATTGAAAGACCCAACAAAAAGACGCTTGAAAGGCCAATGTAGCAAAAGAATGAAAGGTCCAATGGAAACCAAATCACGAAAAAAGAAATCGTCAAAAGTAATGGGTCAGTTGTTAACCAAACTTACTTGTATTATTTTTCATTCATGTATGTATGTGACAAAGAAAAATAACACGGTATATTTTTTTGGATGGCAAGACAGATAATAGGAATGCAACCCACATCATGAATCTTGGATGCTTGAACTCTAATCGTGTTGTAGATGTGGTAAATAACGATTCTATTTTTATAAAGCAAATGTTTGTTGTTAATTCTCTTCTTAAATTTATTATATTTATGTGAATAATTAATATTTTTCTTTTATATTTATGTAGGGGGTATTTGGAATGGCCCAACAAACATATTATAACAATAATAGTTGGCAATTGATGCATCTTGGAGGCACGTATCCACATGCAACCTTACAACCTCAATGCATGTTTCAACCATGGAATATCGCATCTCAACAAAAGGCACTCCCCTCAAATGATTTCTCAATGTCACAGGAGGTATATAAATTCTATATGTTTCTACAAATTTGGTCTCTATGTTGCCTTTACCATCTCAACTTATGATTTTGCTATTCATTTTGTGGACTCTCATCAGGCTTCTTCATCCCAAATGTATGCATTTCCAAAAATACCTAGAAGTCAACAATTTCAAAGTTCGTCAACATCAAACTTCACGAATTAATCGACATTGTAGAAAGCAGTGATTCACTAAGTGTAAGTTACTATTTAATTAATTTTTTATTTTATTTTATTCTTTTAACATAATGCACTTTTTATTTGGGTTGATTCTCGTGTGGGCTGAGTTTATGTAAAACATTATATGAGCATTGTATTTCTAATTCTTTGTTTGATTTTGTGAATGATATCTCCAAGTTTATATTATCAATTGTATATCCTTGGACGTCTGTTGGTTCTAGACTTGCATTCTAAGGCTAATTAGATTTATGTGGCAGACTGTAATGAGTCAATTTTCTTAGTCAGTTAGTAATTTAGTTTTTCCAGCTGACTGCCAGGTGTTAGTTTGTTAGAGAAGTTGTTAGATTAAGACAGCTACTATAAAAGGATTCTTGTAGTTTTTAAACTCCTTCACTTTTTTAAACTGTCTTCTATTTCAATATCATCAACCTGTTGATAGCAAATTCCACTCCCTATTTCTCTCTAAAATGGTTTACATCTTTAGATGATATATATGTGGTATGCAACAAAAATAGCATATCTTCCTATATACATATAGGAAAAGAATTTATGAATGCAAATTTTACATAAATAAGTATTTCGTAAAAGAAGCAATTCAAGAATATCTTCCAATAATGAGCCACTTGTTTTTTCATTTCAATGTTGGGCAAACATTTTTAATTTTATTTGAAAATGCTCAACATACATGAGAAAGTGAAGGAGTTCTGTATTAAGCAACCAATAGATTTAGAAGGTAGAAAATTATCAAATCACTATGAAGATTCTGGAGCTAGGATCATTATTGCTATGATCACGGTTTGAAAGATATGTAATTGGTTTATGTAAGTGGTGTAGTCTTAAGGTGAATTTTAATTCATTGTTTAATATGCAGGTTTTGATGGAGTTCAGATCCATGGAGCTCATGGTTTTCTATTACTGCAATTTCTAAAAGACCAAGTCAATGATGTAAATTGTCATTATGGAGGATCTTTGGAGGGCAAATGTTGATTTGCACTTGAAATTGTTGAAGCTGCTGCTAATGAGATAGGAGCAGATAAATTGTTGAAGATATTGTTATTAGTGAAATTGTTGAAGTTGTTTCTTATAATTATGTTTATGAACTTATAGCTAAGAACCATGCAAATCTAATTGTTCATGGACGTGTGGCAAAAAACAAATGATATGTCCATAATTATGCTTACTTTTTATTTGCTTGCTTGTGTCCCAAATGCTTAAACAAATGATATGTCCATTTGTTGCAATAATTCTCAAACAGAGGGCCTATTTTTTATATCTTGTCACTTCTGATCTCCAATTCATAGATTACAGTCCACTTAAATAATGTCCCTTTAAGTGGTGTAGTCCACTTAAATGTTTTAGTAAAACTGAGGGCCTATAGGTTGTATTTGGTCTTTTTATGTAGAAGAAATTTTCAGGACTAGGAATTGGATTCTTTGACAATTTTTTACGGTCTACTTGATGATTATGTTTTGTTTGCATAGCTTAAGAACATTTGGATTTGATGGCCTTCGTTAAAAGATTCTTTTTGTTAAATACATTATAAGGTGCTATTTTTCAAAATTTTGATTAAATTATTAAAAATAAAAAATTTAATCTAATCAATAATGTACTAATATATATATATCTAAGTGATTTAATTAGAATTAAACCCATTATTTGCTATAAATGAGAGAGTAACAGATAAATTAATGAAAAATGTTACAAAGGAAGACAATTTTAATTGACTGTTTCAAATTTTACAAAGAAAAATTGTTTAAAATTACCATTAAAAGCAGCTACCAACGAGCATTTGGAGTTATATACATTCAAATCAAATTGTACAAGATTATTCCAAAAACTATCCAACTAAATAATAACATAGCCATTAATCGTCTCTTGATTCTGTTCTCATTCGCAAGCTCCCTTAATAGATGATTTCTATTTCTCATTAAACCATGCACTACTTCAGCATATCGATCATTGACGGCATTATCAAACCATTCAAAATATTCGCAGCCACGCCCTTTAGGGCCATAATTACCACACCCAAAAAATCTTCTTCCTGCATTTCTGGAGGTTATTGCTGTAATCAATGGAGCAATCTGGCCGCAATAACATGTTTTCATCTCTGGTGATGTACTTCCATTATTTGAAGTGTTGTCCATTGATTGAGACATACGATTGTTATAAGATTGTGAACGAGACATTTATCTGCATAGTAACATATTCATTACGAATATACAACACTTCACAAATATATGGTGTTGATGTTGTATTATAGTTATTGTATTATGCTATGGAAGTAGGTAAATTGTCTTTAAAGCTACACAATTTTTAATTTAAGTTTAATTCTATAGTTTTGTAGTTCAATCAAAATTTAGTCTTAAACTGAAAAAACATGAAATGATTAATGATAAGTTATAACCATTTCAAAATTTATGATTAATGATAAGTAACAACTAATCAAAATTTTAAATTTATGACTGTTTAATGATTAATGATATACAACTAATCAAAGCTAAGTATTGAGACAATAAATTTCAAAATTTATAAACTGAACAAACAAAGCTAAGAAATTAATAATATATCAGGCCAAAATTTGTTTGGACAACTATTTACAAAAAACAAAATTAAAAAAATTCCATAAGATTATCAACCCCAAAATAGTCAATAATATGTCAAACATCCAAAATATAAATATAACAAATATAAATGAGTAAGAAATTAGCAATACCCAGAAGAAACACGAAGGCGGAGGGGAGGGGACGCCGCGGCCACTACCCGTTTATGCAGTTCTTGTTTCACAGAACCCAAACATTTAGGGTTTTATAACTTAAAGCAATGAAATACGAATGAAGCAAAATAAGATGAAACAAATTAAACACAAACTTGAGTGAATGTGAGGACTGACACCGAAAGTGAAGGGTCGCTGTTGGGGTGCCGGAGGTGGAGGGGATGCCGTGGTTGTTGCTGGAAGAAACGCCGGATGTGGACGGGAAGTCGCGACCGCTACTGGAAGGGATGCAAAGAGCGAGGGTCGCTGCTGGACCACGCCGGAGATGAAAGCCCGCCTCCACACACAGAGAGACAGAGAGAGATGCGTGAAAGAGGGAAATGGAAGAAGCCCGCGTCCTCAAAGAGAAAATTGTTCTATGGGTTCTCTGGAAATAAATTGAGAGAGAGAGGGAGAGTACATGAACCATCAAATGGAAGGGACAGAAATCTTGGGTCGCGTGATTTTGAAATAATTAAAAGAAAATTAAAAGAAATTTCTGGGGTTGACGGAACTCACATTTATTTAAAATAATAGAAGGGGCAGCACTTTATTTGACAGAATTGACGGAGAGTAAACTTACCCCAGTTAAATGGGGTGCACAAAATCGTACTCATTTAATAGTGTTTGAACATGAAAAATGTTTTATATTTGCGTTATTTATGTCTGAAAATTATTTTTAATAGTTACTAAGAGTTTCGTCTCTTAATTAATATTATAGCTATGTTATATATTTTAATTATTATAAATATTATGTAATTAATTATAATAATTATAATTATAATTAATATAATAATTATAATTATAATTAATATAATAATTTAATTATTATAATTATAGTAATAATATAATTATAATAACGCCCCTCTTGCCATTGGCGCTGTTTAGTTCTCCACAGACAGAGAGAGAGAGAGAGAGAGAGAGAGAGGGGAAGCCTTCGATCCCATCGAGCAGAGCAGAGGGGCGACCTGAGATCAACTCAAACCCTAGCTCCCAAACCATGTGGAGAAGACTCTCTACGCCACTCCGAACCTTGGCTCCACGCCGATCTGCCTCCGCTCCCCACTGCTTCGATGCCGCCTCCCCCGCCGCCAGCGCCTTTTCTTCTCCATCGCCTTTCCGGCCGACCTTGTCTCTGTATTCTCGCCCATTCGCCTCCGACTCTGGTAATCTCTGCCCCAAACCCTAATTTCATCTCAGACTTCACGCCCTACCTAGGTCACTGATGGTGTTATGTCTCGGATTGGTTGTTGATAGTGATTTGCATTTGACGTGACAGAGAGCGTTGTTTCAAAGAAGAGGGTTGAAGATGTAATGCCTATTGCGACGGGGCATGAGCGGGAGGAGCTTGAAGCTGAGCTTGAAGTGAGTTCATAGTGACGTTTGCTATAAGGACATTTTTGCCACGCGCCGTGTCTGTAATTATTAGTAATACTGGTTTTTTTGGCTTCCTTGGACCAGGGAAGGAAACTTCTAGATGTCAACTATCCCGTTGGACCTTTCGGCACAAAGGTTTGTACACGTTTTATTTTATAGGATGTTCCATGATTTTTATTACTTGTTTCGGATGGTTGTTCCTGCAATCACGTGCTTGATTCGCTTTGTGAAGTGAGAATTGGTGATCTGTCATTCATTTTGGCGTATAAAGTACGTAATTTGTTATTTCTTGTTTTGGATAGTTGTTACTGCAATAATATTCACATGATAAAATGAGAATTTGTCATGTAGTAGAAGCGATTAGGGCATTAAGAGTATGATTATTGTCACTTGTTTGGGATGGTTGTTACTGCAATAATAACTATGATGGACGTCATGAAATGGGAATTGGCAATCTGGAATTCATTTTAGGGATTAGCTATTGGCTCCCAATACGTAATTGAGGTGTCCTAGTCCAGTGGAGAATGGGCGAGGTCAATTGAAATATAAGTAGAAAACTTCAAATATGATTAATTTTATATGCTATTTGGAGTTTAAATAACCTCATTTGATTTTTGTAAGATATTGCATTCTAGTGCTTCCTATTGCTGCAAAATTGTTGTTGCCAGAATCACTTCTATGAAAATGGTTTTTACTGAAATTACTATGAGAAAAAAGAAGGCAGTTCACTCTTTGGGCATATCATTTGAAAAATGTTTAGTATTATCATATGTGATTACCTAGTGAGTGAAAAGAGTGATTTTAACTTTCAGATTACCAAAAAGAGAATTGACGTTAGTGTTTTTATAGTAACTTTTGCTGTGTACTAAAATCGTCATTTAAATTATTAAATTGGTTAAAAATGTAGTTTATATTTTAAATTTAACACGATAATGGGTATGAAATAAATTGTCAAAATTTGAAAAGAAAAAAAATTAACCATAATAATTTTATTGTAATGATAAGTGTTTTCAAATTTTATTCTAGGACAAGTATTGTAATTTTAAGTACATCTTGGAATGAAAACCTAAAGATGTATACTTTAGCCCAGGAAAAAAAAAGAAAAAAAGGCAACTAGTGAAGCAAAGTCAAAATGAAAAATAGTAAAGTAGTTAGAGCAAATAATATCTTGATAGAAACATGAAAAATGCATGGGACAAGAGATTGTCACGACCCAAGGACATATTAGGGATATATTAGGAATTATCTAATACATGTATTTTTCCTTTGTTGTACTTTACTGCTTTGGTGATTTGTACCTTTACCTAGAAAGTCTATAAATAGGTTGTAACCTAGAGGGTTAGTCATTGTGAAATGATAATTGAATTCTTGTTTCTCTCTCAACTATGATCTCTCTCTCGTTCCCTTCTGATTTCTCTGTTCTCTCTATATTCTTGTTGTTCTCCCTTTCTTTTTGTCTAATTCTCCCTCAATTCTCTTTGTTTCTATTCTGTCTCTCCCTCCATTTCTACTCTCTCTTCCTTAGACTCTTCTCAATTTCCAATCTAAACCCTAGGATCATGACAAATGGTATTAGAGCCGATGGTTCACGGTTGTGATTTCAGAAATTTCAACAATTAGATCAAGATCTAGAATTGAAAGGCGACTGTTAGTAGCAATTTAGGATTGTTGATTTCTCGATTTTTGGCCCTCTGAGCTTGAAGCTTGAAGGCAAAGTGGGAGGTTAACTATTAGTTGTTGATTTTTGTCACCGATCCATCAAAGCCGAGTCAACGAATTTCAACGATCTCTGGCAATGCAGGTGAGCCATCAAGAAGGAAGTTACAATAAAGCTAGTGAACTCCGACTGCAGAATTGAGGTTGGGACAAGAAGGAAGGCATGGTCAAAAGCAAATCTTGAGTGATCGCTGAACAACAACGAGTGCGATTTAGTAAGGCGTTCTTGAATGTGATTGAAACGAAGTCAGGATTACTGAATTTTGATCTAGGTTGCGATGCAACATCCAGGTAATTATCAAGAAGCTACTTCAGAGGCAAATTTAGAGTTGATCTAGGTGCGAAATTGAAGGCGAAGTAGAGCCAAACAACTCTCAATTTGAATTGTGAAGGGGAAGCGGGGCGAATTCTCGGCTATTTGATCTTAGGCAATTTGAGACAAGCAGTGGATATGGGTTGGGGGAAACAAATGGAAACTAGGATGGACAATATGGAAAAAGGCTTGGGGCAAATTGAAGTGGAGGCGAGTTGCTATCGAGAAAATGCGTCGCAACAAGAAATGCAATTACAAAAGATTGCGTCGCAACAAGAAAAGCAATCAAGGAAGAACACGATCAAATCGTTAACCTCACCCACAAGCTGGATGACCTCCGAATTTTGATGTCAAAGAAATTCTAGATCTGCCTACCAGTGGAACTTCTTTCAAAATCCACTGTTGAACTAATTCTAGTGGAAGCTGGAATCCTACCTGTTACCTCAAGTTTGCTGCAAGAATTGGATCAGTTAATTCCAGATGCCAAGGTAGTTGCTAGAAAAATCAATGTGACACCATTGGATGAGATAACTGTTGAAGATGAAACTAAGATGTATGCTAGCAATCTGGAATCCAAAGATGTTGGAATGGAAACAATCACAACAGTCTTAAATTTTGAAGACCTAAAATTTGTTTCTCTTGGAGGAATAGACAATCCATCACCAGGTCTGGAAGACGGTGTTGAATTGCCTACACTAGATTAGGTAACTCTGATTGGAAAATCAGTCAATTATGAGGAAACTTGTGCCTTAATCGCAATGAATAACCAATGGAAACTTCAAGTTTGGTTAAAGGAAGATGGAGGATATTTGTGTTTGGAAAAAAATTGATCACATTGAAATTCTCTAGCAGTGCATTCATGATTTGGAGCAAAGGAGGATGCAGAAGGAAAAATTGAAACAAGATGAACAGAGGATGGTGGAAGAGTTTTTTGCTGTTAGGAACAAGACTCTTGCTGTTTTTATTGTTCACATTATCGTTGATGAGCTATAGCGTCAAATTCGGTCTTGGTTTGATAATATGGCTGAAGAAAAAGAGAAGGAAAAGCAAAGGAAAATGAAAGTAAGAGAAAAGAACAAGAAAAGGCGAAGAATAAAATAAACTAGATAGCGAAAATGGGAATTGGATAAAGAAACAGTGGCTCAATGGTAATAAGTTTCTTTGGGGACAAGAAACCTCTCAAGGAAGGGGGGATTATCACGTCTCAAGGATATAGAAGTAATTGTTTCATACATGTATTTTCTCCTTTGTTTTACTGTAGGCTGTTGTAGTGTTCTACCTTCAATTTATAGCTATAAATAGGTAGTTAGAGAATGCATGATAGATGAATGATATTGAAATGCTCTTTCCCTCTCAATTCTCTCTCCCTTTTTGTTTCCTTTGAATTCTCCCTCTTTCCTTCTAATATCTCCGTCCCTTTTTGCTCTCTCATTCCTGATTTCTTCCATATTTCCAATCTAAATCCTAGGATCATGGCAAATAGTATCAGAGCCGATAGTTCTTAGCTGTGATCTAGAATCGAAAGGCGGCTATTAGTGGCAATTTAGGATTGTTGATTTCTCGATTTCTAGCACTCTCAGCTCGGAGCTTGAAGACAAAGTGGGAGATTGACTATTGGCTGTTGATTTCTGTCATTGATCCAACGAAGCAGAGTTGGCGAATTTCAGCGATCGGCGAGCCATCAGGAAGGAAGTTACTATAAAGTTGGTGGACCTCGGCTGCAGAATTGAGGTTGAGGCTAGAAGGAAGGCACGATCGGAAGTAGATCTTGAGTGATCGCTGAACAACAGTGAGTGCAATTCAGGAAGGTGACTCAGATCAGAGGTGCTATAATTCAGGTGAATATCTAGAGGCCATATTTACAGATTGAGTCTCGCCTGAAATTGTAGTGATTCGAGCCGTAGAGAGGCGGACTAGGTTTACCAAATTCAGGTTTCAGTGAGTTTAGGTTGCTGAAGTTAATTGTGGAGATGATCGACGGACTTCTTGAAAGTGCATAGTCATTCGGGAAAATATTCAAGGAAGTATGTGCTGCAATAAGAAAATGAATCAAGGAAGAATGCAATACAATAGGCAAAACCAGTGTTATTAAAGGCCCAAGGTGCACTAAAGCACAAAAGGGTGTTGGAGCCTAAGGCGCAAGGTGAGGCGTGCTCCTGATGGAACAAGGCGCATACTAACTTAAAAAAAAAAAGAAAAATATATATTCTTGTTGAAGAACAAGGTAGAAAATAGATCATAACTCCTAATAACATATTCACAAGTATGTTATCAAGAAAATTAAAAAAATCAACATATATCAATGAAAAGAATAATAAAAATGTCAAAAGATGCAATTTGTCTTAAATTTTAATTAAGATTAACTAATTATGCATTTTAAATAATCTAAAGATCATGTTCATCATCAAGATCAAACATTTCCGTATTTTCATCATTAGAAGCATCATCTCTAATATCCTCTTCTTTCACATCATCTCCCTCTCCATCTTCATCAAGTTCCAATTCAATTGGAGCATTTGAAGAACTAACCCTTTTACTCATTGTCAAATTTGTAGTTAAAGTAATAAATATAAACCCTAAACAATAAAAAAATTAAATAAAGTAATAAACAGTAAAATAAAAACCCTAAAAAATAGTTTAAAAAGTCTATGTGCGCCTAACCCCAAGGTGCCTTGGGCCTAGGTGCGCCTCGTTGGTTTGTGCTCACCTAGAAGCACTCCAAGCGCCCAAGGTGCGCCTTGCGTCTAGGTGCACCTTTAATAACATTGGGCAAAACAATTGCTTACCTCAATAAAAAATTAGACGACTTAATGATCCTAATTTTGCAGAGGTGCTGGATTAGTTTACCAGAGGAATTTTTTGTAAGATCCATTGTAGGGCCAACTTGAGCAAGCATTAGAAGCATACCTAATACTTCCAGTTTGCAGAAAGGGGATGAATTAGCATTAAATCAGGTCGGATATGAGAGGTGCAATGAGGAGCTCTACAAGCTGAAACAAGAGGGCTTGGTTATGGATTATGTGGTTAGGTTTGAGGAATTGAAGTCACTTATGCTCAATTCCCACTCAAGCTTGACCGAGTCTTATCTTGTATTGAGTTTCATTAGTGGATTTAATGATGTGCTACGACCTATGGTGAAAATGATGCATCTGGTCACTGTAAGACAGGCTGGGGAGAAGGCTCGACTACAAGAATTGGCGCTGGAAGCCATTTACAGAAAGCATTGACTGAAGTCTAAAAGTTATCTTAAGAGCAGCCAGCAAGTTTGTGATGGTCCACATGTAGTTAAAGGAGTTTTGATGGAACAATTCGGACCAGAACAATCTTATATTGGCTTCGAGGAAGCTGAAACTAAAGCTGATAAGTGTGGACTAAAGAAAGAAGCTGGAGGCTGAGGGCAGGAATGGTTCTGAGAAAGAAGATTCTAAGAGTACTGTTCCTTTTCCTTTGGTTTCGAAAAGAGCTGAGGAGTCACAGGTTAAGATAATTCCTGCAGAAAAAAATCTTATTGCTGTTTTGAGTATTTTTGATCTTGGACAATATGACAGTATTGCTGTCATATCACATGGTGTAGACCAGATTCAAAAGATGAAGGAAGAGAAGGTTGCTACCATCTAGTTCAGGAGTTTTGACATTGGAGAAGGGAGCCTTGATATGTCGATCCTTGAAGTCTACATTTAACATTTGCAGGAAAAGCAAAAGAGAAAGAACATAAAAGTGAAGAGGAAGAGGCCTAGAAGGAGAAAGAAAGAAGGATAAATCAAATAGCAAAGGTAGGGATTGGATGAAGGACACTGGCCAATTACTGGAAGTTCTTGGGGATAGGAACTCTCTCAAGGAAGAAGGAATTGTCCACCCAAGGATATATTAGTGATATATTAGGAATTATCTAATACATGTATTTTTCCTTTGTTGTACTTTGCTACTTTGCTGATTTGTACCTTTACCTAGAAAGCCTATATATAGGTTGTAACCTAGAGAGTTAGTCATTGTGAAATGATAATTGAATTCTTGTTTCTCTCTCAACTTTGATCTCTCTCTCATTCCCTTCTGATTTCTCTATTCTCTCTATATTCTTGCTTTTCTCCCTCTCTTTCTGTCTAATTCTCCATCAATTCTCTCTATTTTTGTTTTGTCTCTCCCTCCATTTTTGCTCTCTCTTCCTCATACTCTTCTCAATTTCCAACCTAAACCCTAGGATCATGACAAAGGTCTTTTTTGGTTGGTAGAGTATATGATTCATAAATCAAAAAGGTTCCAATTAAGTGGAGAAAAAGTCACTTTATGCTTGTTTGCAAGAGAATTCAAGCTATGGAACCACACTACAAAAACTTTGTGAGGGGATAATTGAGAAAAAGATAAGTAGAGGGCCCAAGCTTCTGAAAAATAATTTGGTTTTAGCTTGATAGGTTAAGAATGGAAGATATCTATTTATTGAGGTGCCTAATGGAAAGGTTTAAAAACAAATGAAAACACTTGCAAATGGTATTTATAGACTTGAAAATAGTGTATGAAAAGAGTCTGTAGAGAAGTTTTGTGGGTGGTGTTGGAGAAGGAAGGACTCCTAATTGCTTAATATTCAAGTTATTAACTAACATATATGCATCATTAAGTGCAAATTATTGTAAGGGCTTGTGGAGATACCAAAGCTTGTTCAATTACAACTGGATTACATCAAGGATCTACATTGAACATTTACATCTTTGCTCTTATTATTTAGAAACTCACAAAGCACTTTCAAGAAGAAATGCCTTGGTGTATGTTATTTGCAGATGATCTTGTCTTTGGTGGTGAGACAAAAGAAAGCATGAATAATAAATTTGAATTGTGGAGAAGCACCTTAGAATCCAAAGGTTTTAAATTAAGTAGGTCAAAAATTGAAGTTTAATTCCAATATCTTGTATCACTTAAAAAGGGAGGGAGATTATGGAGTATGTTATTTGTAGAATCAAAGCAATACGACCAAAATAGAGAAGTGCATCTAGCATTTTATGCAATCTTAAAATTCTTTTAAAGCTAAAAGAGAAGTTTTATCAGATAGTTATAAGACAATTGTTGTTGTAAGACAGAATGTTAGGCAATTAAATACCATCATGAGCAAAATATGGGCCCAATTGTGATGAGAATGTTACGATGGAGATGTAGGCACACAAAAATAGACATAGTAAGAAATGAGCTTTTACATAATAAGGTTAGAGTGACACTTATTAAAGATAAGATATAGGATTCACCATTAAAATGGTTTGACCATGTCAAAAGAAAATTGATAGATGCACTTATGAGGCAAGCAGATGAAATGGAGAAAGTTTGTAGTTAAAGAGAAAGAGGGAGACCAAAGAAAATTTGGTTTAAACATAGCATATGATATAAAGGCCTCAGGGCGTATATGACCATAGATAGAGATAGCTGGTGGTCTATAATTCATGTACTCAACTCACCTAGTGGGATTAAAGCTTGTGATTGTTGGTTGTTTTAATATTTTATATCTTGATTGAGGGGTATTTTGTGTAAAAATAATTACATTTTGCTTATTCATTTCTTCTACAGAAGAAACTACAAATTCCTATTTCTCCATAGCAAAAAGTAGTTTTTGTTGTCAAGGCATACACTAAGGTGTTTGAAAAGATAGTGTGGTTAAGGGCAGATTTGAACTTTTAAATAACTATTAAGGTTAATGTTGTCGCAACATAAAAAAATAAGCTTTCCATCCATTTCCATTTCATCCCCATCTCAACGGAGTCAAAAAATAAGGCTTTGGATGGAAACTGTTTTTATCTATTTTCGTTCCCTTCCATTTCTATTCTCTCCTTCCATCCATTTTCATTTCATTCTCCCCTCTCACAGTGCAAGGAAAGGAAAGGTATGGCGGTTCTTTGGAGGAGTTTTAAATTAGAACATGACACATACTGGGTATAATTCCCCTTTAATAGAATTTTTATTTTTAAAATTTTAGAAATGAAAGCAAAAAATAATGTTTGGTTGCTTGTTTTTATTTAATAAATAAAAAAAATCTAAATATTTTAAAAACAATGAACACACCCAAGCTGCCATTTCTTTTTCATTTTGATTGCCCTAGAAGTTCCTTTTTCCACTTCCCTCCTCCTTTCCTTGAACTTCTTCCCTTTATCTTCTTCTTCTCTCCCACTCCTCCCCTGGCCTTCTTCAATGGCCAATTACTCTCTTATTCTTCAAATGCCATCGAACTCCATTCCTGGATCTGGGTATACCAAACCTAGAAAGAAGAAGAAAAGAAAATTATTAAATTTGAGACAAATAAATTAGTTGACAGGTTTAGTTGTATTGGCCAAACAGTGATTGAGATTTTGACTAGTGATCTCACTTGGTCACCAATCAAACAACAACATATGAAGACTTAATCCTACTATGTTAGGTTGGCTACATGAATTCTAACTCACCAATGATTTCTATGGTATTATTTTTTGTAAAACCCTTATAACTCAACATGGTTAAGAGTCTTTCACTAAGTTTTTCTTATCTTTCTCTACCCCTTGCATTAAATAGTTGTTCTATTATGTCCACTCTCCTCACGAGTCTCTATTAGTCCTTTTCTCACATGTCCAAAATATCTTAGTTGGTGTCTCATACATTTTATCTTCAATGGAGGTCATTCCAATGTTATAACAAATAACCTCATTTTTATGTTTTTCTTTTCTTATAGGATCTCACATCTATCTTAACATTCTCCTCTCCATTATGCTCATGTTTTACTGCCCAATGTTTTGTGCTATATAACTAAGCTTCTCTTATAGCTATCTTTATAAATTTTTTCTTTTATCTTTAATGGTATCTTACCATCACAAAGACTCCAGGTACACTTTTTTATTTCAACATTTTACCTTGATTCTATGTGTAACATCCTTATTAATCTTTTCATCTTTTTCTATGATTGATCTAAAATATTTGAATTAATCTTTTCTTGATATGACTTTGTCTTCAAGTTTTACCATAATATATCCAATTTATATGTTTACTAAATTTGCATTTTATATATTCAATTTTCAATCTTTTAACAATGTCATATGCAAACAACATACACCAAGGCATCTTTGCATGTATATGTTCCATTTCTAGGGCAAAGAGGCAAGGGCTTAAAGCAGAATGTTGATGTAATCCAATTATAATTGGAAAAAGCCTTAGTGTCTCCCCATATGTTCTGACACACATTTCTACTCCATGATACATGTTTTTAATAAACTATAAGACTCCATAAGACCCTCGATAATACTTATCTAGGAGCTTTGTCAGAAGTGTTTTTAAAAACTCTATAAACCCCATATGTAAATGCTTTGTTTATCTCTATACATTTCCTTCTGGCACCTCATGAATTAATAATCCAATCAGTTGAGATTTTGAACCTCAGGAATATTTTCCCTTACTATGATTATCAAGAGGGTGAGCCTTATTAGTAATGAACTAATAGTAATGTTGCTCCTTTGTGACTGGAAGGTCACGGGTTCAAGTTGTGAAGGTTGCATAAAAACTGACTCTGCCCAACCTTCGCAATGCAGTGGAGGCTTGTCTGATGGGGAAGCCCTCATATTATGATTATATTGTAGGATTGGGGATAATCACCAATTTCACTTGGCTTGCAGTCACATTTGAACTGAACAGAAGGCTGAATAAACTCAGCTTCTCAACTAAAGCTCACATGACTGCATTATATGGTGTGTGCATACATTTCTGTTTCTATGGATTGGCTTATAAACTGTAATTTTGCACCGACAAGCCAAAATCAACTTAAATTGACTTTCTCATGAGAAACTGCTTTGTTTGCAGCTAGAAAGCTTCTACTCAGAACTAATCGAATATTGAATTGTAGAATTTCCAGTTATCACATCTTGAAAGTAATCGTCTAATTTGTCAACTAAAGCTGCAACTGTTGGACTAAATCTGTGGTGTTGGAAGTTTCAACTTGGTGTGTTCCATTGTTTTCTTGAATGTTTTGGCTGCATTTGCTGCTTGTTTTATGGATAACCTTCTTGAGTTTTAGGATTGGCACAAAAGTGTTACAGAAGTGGTGTTGTCGCTGTCCAAAATGGTGTTAATTTTATCATTTAGTGAAGTACCTCTTTGTTTGGTGGTAGAGCTGTGGAAAAATGGGTTTCTTCATTTATTGAGATCGATGTCAGTTATAATTGTGTATCAAGGCTGGTTATATATGTATAGCCTTCCAAAACACCACCTCGTGTAAAATTGATGCATTGGGATCAGAAACTATGATTTGTTTTAAATTGGAACCTTTGTTGATCGTTGAAGTATGGTATCAGCTATTAATTGATTCTTTATTTTATTTGCCTGTAGGAAGCACCTGCAGTCATCAAGTCCTACTATGATAAAAGAATTGTTGGGTGCCCTGGAGGTGAAGGAGGTAAGTTCCGGTTGTATTTCTTTCTCATCAAATTGATGACTATTGACTAAATCTTTCCTACGTTTTTCTTTTATCTGAAAAAGATAAATCCTTTTCTTGATTATAGCTATTTATTGCAATTTTGTTTTGTTTTGTTTTGTTTCCTCTCTTAAACAGAGGATGAGCATGATGTTGTCTGGTTCTGGCTAGAGAAAGGCAAGCCACACGAATGTCCAGTGTGCTCACAGTACTTCGTGGTGAGTGCAGTATAATCCTTGAATCATCTCACAGGTCTAGGGCAGATATGGAGCAGATGGAAGTGAACATGATTTTCAATATGAACTTTCTTTTTGAGGGCTATATTAAGTTTTTTCTCATTTTTTCTATATGCACCATGAACAGTCTATTTTATGTTTGTTTCCACTGAGTTTTCTTCTGAAACTAATTTATATCTTGCAGTGGGTTTCAACAGTTGTTTTATTCAGTCCTCAAATTCTGATATTAACCTGGGGAGGATTAAATTGTGGGTCAAGTCCTAGCAACTTTCCATAGTACTTTTACATTCTAAACTGAGATGTGGTAGTGAAAATTATAACATAGTCTTTTGCTTCGAAGGGTGGGAATTAGGTGATGGACAAAATCAGCTTGAATCACTTCATTTCCTTGTTACTAGACGTGCTACAAATCTCCACTTAGTTTCAGCTTTGGTCATAACTGTCTTAGTATTGAATTTTCTTTTCTTTTTGTATTTTTGTTGGGCAGTTGGAAGTGGTTGGCCCTGGAGGTCCTCCGGATGGACATGGTGATGATGAGCATCATTGATTACTGATTGAAATGTTTCTGCCAGAATGAAATCTGGTGATATGTTGAGACTTTTTCTTCCGTATATTCTGCTGCTTCAGAATTCAAAGGTTTTGTATTTGTTTGCGTTCACGAGTCCTTTGTCCCATGGTTGTTGCCTGGGCAACAATCAAGTTGATAAATTTTCCTCTTTTTGGATGTTAGAAGTGGCACTGACATCAAATGGAATAAGGATTCTCTTGGACTTTTCAATTCAACGCCAATAATAGGTGGCTAAACTACTTCTGCTCTTTTGCATTAAATTTCCCAGACTTTGCTATTTTGGTCATATACACCATCAATCTATTCGGTTATACTAGCATTGCATCCAACTGAACCACGTACCTTATAGTTGCTGGACTAGACCAACCACATGGACAAGGATTTTAACACACTTTCACGCTTTGGTGCTTCAGTATTGACTTTGCCAATAAAGTAACAGTGGCAGAATGCCTGCCTCCCTCCCTCTCTCTCCAGTTTGCTATTTCACTCTTTTTTAGTATTTTATTAAATGATACATATTTGTGTCTGCTGAGTCTTATTTAGCTCTGGCTTATGGATGGTAAGTTGCTCTTGGAGATCTGTCTGCACAATTTTTGCTGAAAATATGGTTACATCCTGAGTTTACATGCAAAAGATCTTTTCAGTCTCGCCTGGAAAACTTAAAAAAGTAGAAAAACCAGTGAGCTGGGAATGGTATCATTGCCCATGTATGTCAGTGTCTTCTTTTAACTTTTTCGTTTTCTTAATTGATTTTACAGCTAAGTGAATGAAAAGAGCGGTCAGTGATAAGAATCAAAAGGGAACTGATTCTGAAACCATATGACAATCTCGGCAATAACACTGTGAAAGGAACAATATTTGTTTGCTGTCTATTCAGTTGGAATAATGGGAATACTGAATAGACATTAGAGAATGACATGAAGGAAATTTCTTGACATATGGAAGCCACTAATCATTCCATGAGAGGATGAATCCAATGACCTTCCTTTTTGTTTTGAGTTCCAAGTGTGTTGTCAATCAAAATTTCTGCTTGCTTTTCGCTATTATTAACGAATCTGCTTTCAGTATTCTGCCGATTTTCAGTATAAACTCGTGGCAATTCCACCCCTCACATAGGACTTGTCATTGTTGTTTAGGATTTTGATTCCCAAGCGGTGGTTTAGAGAATCACTGTAAAAAGAAGTATTCTAGAGATTCAGACTCCGTGATTAACTCTCTCTCTCTCTCTCTCTCTCCCCTTCTCTTTTCTTTTCTTTTTTACCTTAATGATGTAATATAATTAGTCATATAGATTTCTGTGACTTATTAATGATCATATAGTAAAGAAAACAATTAACAAATTAATTGTAATGATTTTCCTCTAGCTAAAATTTGCTTGGAACTAGTGGGAAGAGGTTATAGTTGAGCAAGTTGGTGAGCTCAGGCAGATTTGTCTACTTAGTACACGAGATTTATAAGGTATTCTACATGTTAGTGAATTTATAGTAGCTACAAGTTGTAAATCTCCTTAATTGCATTCGGATTGATATAGTTGTGAAGCATGGCATCTCCATTTTGCCAACCTATGTAGAAGGGAATTTGAGGCCTGCCAAGTACCTAATGAATTGGGTGGTCACCATTCTCTTTTATGAGAAAACATCAAAAAGTAATCAACAACTACATATAATATATTAAATGGGTACACCCACAGTTAGGGCTACTCTGTGTTCCGTCGATCCCTATAACAATCTAGAAAAGTGAAACGACAGTGATAAAGAAGTAAGATCTTGTCTTGTTCCAAATGTTACATTCCATTCAATCTTCACCATAAATACATGTTCAAGATCAAGTATTTAAATCTGCAATTACAGACTAGTGCCAACAGCATAAGCTGTCTTCCCTTAAACAAACCTTCAAATAAGTGAAGCATCAACAACCACCATTTTCCATCCCCCCGCCCCCCGATTCTTCTAATTCTCTACTGGGTGTGGGTTATAGGAGTTGACAAAAACCCTACAAGCATCAGCCAATCGTCTCTGCTAATTACTGTGGATTCTTGCTCTGATCTGATGGGTGTGGGTTAAATAATGGAGTTGACAATACAAAAGCTGTCTCCGAAGTCCTAAGAGCAATATAAATTGATCATTTTTTTTTAAATAATTGCATTTGGATTCACTTTAGTTTAACCCTAGTTCAATTTGATACCTGTAGTCCTCGTTACAATTTTATCCTTATACCTGGCCAAAAAAAAAAAAAAAGTTGCAGTTAGTCTGTCATTTGGTCCTCTTGGCCAATTGTAAGTGTTCACAATTTGATCCTTGTAACTTAATTAATTGAAATTACAATTGGATCAACTTTTGAGTTAAATTACATAAATAGCCAAATTTAACACAAATTAATTAGGTTGACCGGTTAGTGATCAAAGTCACATATATTCTCTTCGAATTTGAGTTGACTTGTTTAAGTTGATGGATACTTGAAATCCGTTTTTGTTAACCAAAAGGGTAACGTTTGAAAATTTAATTTTCCTAATATAGTTGCTAGAATTTTGATCTAGAATAGTAAGTGCATAAATAAACTTGTAAATAATTGATTGTGCAAAAGTACTGGTAGCATGGATGGATGGATGGATGGATGATGCTCATATTCGATACTAAAAAGATGATAGTAAATTCATTCATTCATTCATTCAATCATAAGAAATTAGAAAAAGCATTGTTGGTGGGGTAGAATTGCCATCACGAGTCACCATCCATCTTTCTCTTCTTTTCTTTCTTCTCTCTTTTTGTTTTTATTTTTGTCTCTTTGCCCTTCACTTTCATCACAGCCAACCAACGTAATTTAAAAAGATACACAATAATTTAAGATTTCATTGCAAGAATCTTTCAAGAACACTCTTGTATATGCAAAAGAATAGTTTTTATAAACCCAAATGATAAGGGATTGCTAAGCTTCAAATGACAGAGGGAATGTGTTCATAAAACCCAAACTTATAATTTCTCAAATAAAAACACACACACGCACGCACACGCACACTTCATTGTTATTGATCTACCACCGGAGTAATGGCATAAATACATTTTTAATTTTAATATAAGAGAGGAAAAAACAAGATTTTAGTTTTAGATCATACCATGAGCTAAAGTAATTTATGGCGCTTATGAATTTGTTTAACATTCATTAAGAGCGAGAGAGAGAGAGAGAGAGAGGGAGAGAGATTTCAGGTCAAGACTGCACATCCAAAATTTTAATCCAATTATTGAAGTTGGATGTCAATTGAGGTAATTTTGTATTATGTCAAGGATTAAAAGGCAATAAATACGCTCTGAATTAGGACTCTTGGAATCAAATTGAAACTGGAGCTAGATTTCGTGAACTACTGATGTGATTGCTCCTAAAAATTCTTCATGATGACGCTTTCATATTATAACTAGAATCTCTGCTTTCACATGCATTTACGTTTTATTAGTCTCCATGGTTTTGCGCGACAAATATCATGCAATGGAAGAACTAGCTTTAGGCTCTCTGCTCCCTGAAGCAGAGAAAAAGAGAGAGAGAGATTGGAAAGCAGCGTTGCTGCTCCACTGAGAGAAAAGTTCATGTGCCTTTGCCAGAGTTCCTTCCACACGATAATTCCAGGTTTGTGATTTAAATGTGGTATGTGTATATATATATATATATTTATATACATATCTATAGATAGTTAGTGCTGCTCCACAATTTTGTGGATTATTCCCTTATTCATCCGATAAATGATGATAAATTGGACAGCTGAACTACACTTGCAAGTTAATGGGTATCCATCAATCACCCCAAAAACCCATAAAAAATGATTGAAAGACGGATATTTTTCTTTCCTTTTTACAAAATTGGTGTTTATTCTTTCTTGTTTTGAGCAATATTCTTAGGTTGCATCTTTATTGATGTGCACAGCTCGCCAGCATAGATTCTTTTCTTTCTTCCGTTCTTTCTCTTATGTTGCAAAACCAGAAGAGCCTTTAAGCTGGTTGGGTGGCTCAACAATGCCTGAATGGTGCCTTTCTGATCACTGCTCACAAAGATTTCCTACTTTTGTCATTATCTTAACCGCTCCTTTTCATGGATGCTCTCCTTTTGGGTTTCTTTAATTGGTTCAGCCACAAACAATGTGCATCTGGTTTCACATACATGGACTGCTAATTATATATTATTCATTTGATTTATTCCATTTTCAACCGACCCGTTTGGGTATAAATACGTACTGCCATTTGGGTTTTCCTCATTGCATTTGCAGCACCTCTTCTCATTCATTATAGTAGGAGCTCTAACTAGTGGCTGTATAATGAATCGCACTGCTGCTTCTATGGGTTCTGGTTAGTATTCTTCCTTACTGTGATTGCTCGTGTTCTTCCTTTTCGTGATTGGTTGTGAACCTGAGCTCTTGAGTTGGAGTCTCGTGGGCTTCAATTACTCTCACACTTGAGTGGTATAATCTTTCTTACCGGGGCAAAAAAATAAAAAAAAGGATCTTAGTCATATTTTCTTCTCTTCCAACTTTTATTTTGGAGGAATGACCTTGTCACCATAATTTTCAGGCAGTAGAGCAACAAGGAGGCCTTTTGAATTTGGAAGGACATATGTTGTGAAGCCAAAAGGGAGACACCAGGCCACAATAGTGTGGTTGCACGGCCTTGGCGATAATGGTTTGAGGTAGAATTACTACTTTCCATTCTTCATTCGTGGATGTTCTCTAGCATTTTTGTGATTAAAACTTAAAGATGTCACATTCTCTCTACTTCTTTGAACATTTCCTTATTTTATTTTGGAATTTTAGAAAGAAAAAGGGAAAATAGTATAGAGGCAGAAAAGAACCCTGCTCAAACAACTCCACCTTGGTTAATAGCTCACCAAATTTTTGATTAATTCTCTCTTGTTTTCATGAAGATAGTGGTGATTTGAATTCATTTTTGTGAGGGCATTGAGTCTCTACCTATCATTTTTGAACTTGCTGATGTTGACAGTTGGAGACCAAGATTAGTGTGATTCTATTTTCCCTAATTTTACTATTCACTCTAGTTAACTTCAAACAAGTATTATTTTTTAAAATTTAATGCTGGGCATCTGCTTTAAATAGTGGAAAAGGGTGGACCTTTTTGTTCAGCTAAAGGAAAATATCAGATGATTGCAAGAAGGTCAATGTCTTGTCATCTTATTTAACAAGGGTATGTCTCCAATATAAAATGCTTGATGTGTCACGCCACTCTCCCACTTTTTTCCATGATTCTTATTCTGATTGAGTTGACATAAGAGCACATCATCTTATTGAAATCATATAGAACTTGATTTTTTTGTCGTTTGATATTTGTCTCTTTCAATTCTGGGTTTAATTGAAGAAAAGAAAGAAAAGCTAGAAGGTAAGGAATTTATGCTTGATGCTTCACTGGGGCCCCCAGTTCACCAACTCGGTACTCTTGATGTCCAAACAGCTAGGAACCTTTTATGGAGGATATTCAGACAGAAGCAAACACAACCTTCATAATTTCTCTCTTTTCCCAAACCCCCTGCTGGCACAATGAAAGCGTTCCCAGTTCTAGGAAAAATCTGTTGCATCCCTGAAATTTTCCTCATTTTGTCAATGATTTCTTGACTTTGATACAGCTTTCACATTTGGATATTTGGGCCCTAATAATAGTTAAAAAAATAATTAAGGTTTTAAATGATAGTGTGTTTTTCTTGATTTGTTGAAAGTAATGGTCATTAACTTGTAAGAAAAAGAATGTGGATTCACCTGCACTTAGATTTTCATGTTATGCAGATTAAAATCATATTCTAATATAACTGGCTCATAAGAGTTGGTGACTAGTCATGTGTCCTAATGTGTGCTGTTCATATTATTGCAGCTGCTCACAGCTCTTGGAAAACCTTCCATTTCCAAATGTAAGGATTCACAACCCTTGAAACATTTGTGAGTTTTGGAGTCGTGTCCCTGCTATATAGCTATTCACCATATAAGAATGGTTCTTTTATGTGCCCATAGTTGAAGAATAGGCTCTTTCTTCCCCTCATGTGTCTTAAAAAATGTGGTTGGTACTAATGTTTTGTATGATTCAGATTAAATGGATATGTCCGACTGCTCCTAATCGACCTGTGACTTTACTTGGTGGTTTCGCCTGCAATGCATGTAAGATTGAAGTCTAATTCTTTTGATTCCTTGGTACTGCAAAATTTTCTAAATGCCTCAGTGGTTCATATCAGGGTTTGATACTGGAGAACTTTCAGAAGATACTACTGATGATTTTGAAGGTTTAGATGCTTCGGTGGCGCATATTGCAAACTTGTTGTCAACAGAGCCTGCTGACAGTAAGTTTCTCCTGATAAGAGGTTATTACAATATATCCAAGCTTCAGTTATTTTTCTATCTGTCCTGATAAAAGGTTTTATAACCTAACACAAAAAATTCCACCATCACAGCACTCATTCACCTTTACTTAAGGTTTTTCTTTTATATCTTTAACAGAATTATGTAATTCCACCCATCAATTTGAGACCCTGGTTTCAGGGCTGCAAGCTTGTTAGTTAGCATGTTATAATTGTAGGTTATCCTATTCCAAGCAGATGGTAGGGCCACGCAAACTGACTGTTGGTGTGGTACGGCTATCATTCAACATTTTTCATTTCTCTATTTAATTGCTTAATGCTCTTTTAACAGTTAAACTTGGTATTGGGGGCTTCAGCATGGGTGCTGCAACTGCGCTCTATTCTGCAACTTGTTTTGCCCAGGGCCAGTATGGAAATGGGAATCCTTACCCAGTTAGCTTAAGGGCCGTTGTTGGTCTGAGCGGTTGGCTTCCTGGTTCAAGGTACAAAAATACAAATGCAATGATTTCCTTCTCATGCTGAACTCTCCTGCCTCTTTGTTTGCATTCCACATGCCTTATTGTCTGTCCCGAGAACACCAACCTATTGAATAAAAGAAAAGTGTGGTGTGACTTCTATCAGCCTCTACCTTAATGTAAGCTTGCAAGTAATTGCCCACGCAAAAGCTGTGATGTAACTTCTGAAATGCCTGTTTGATAGTTTCCTCCTTCAATATCTAAAATAATTCTTGAGCTAATGTCATTCTGTACTCTTAGGTAGTAACAGAACTTGCCAAGTGTTTTATCATGTATCCTATATAGGATGAATTCCTCTGTTATGTTTTGAATATTTTCTGCAAGTCCTTTCTAGCTCACATGGTGCTAGAGACAGAAATGTTAGATCCAGGATATAACCATACTCATCTGTTAATGGCTATTATATGCAGAAGCTTGAGGAACAGGATAGAAGCATCATGTGATGCTGGAAGGCGAGCTGCAGCTTTGCCTATTTTGCTTTGTCACGGAACCTGTAAGTACTGCAAATCTTACATGTTCTTTCTCTTGTGCTGTCACTAGTAACTGCATGCATAAAGGCATCAAACTCAATTCAACCCCATAGCTGGTTGCTTCCAACTTTCAATTTCCAATTCGCATTTAGCTTTTCAGTTATGTACTGTAACAGCTGTTTTTTCAATAGGACTGGTTAATTATCATAGGTGGAGATGACATTAAAAGAATTCTTGAGTACCCTCATCAACCTCTCTTTGGAAACTACCTTGATAGAGAGAACTGAGGGCTCATCGGTTAGTTACAGTTGAAAAAACTAGGTAAACCTAGGATAGCACATTTGATGAAAACTAAATGAAAATAATGGCGGTTCATAGCTCATCCTAATTACGTTTCCATGGACATGGATTCATTTCTCTTCATATATATATATATATATTTATCCAGTTTCCAGATACATGATGTACAATTTCTAAGGGCATACAAGGCCTAGCTAGTTCAACATCTTCACCATCTTGTTGCCTGTTGCAGGTGATGAGGTAGTCCCTTCTAAATTCGGAGAGACGTCAGCGCACTACTTGACCTTAGCTGGATTTCGACACCTCGCGTTCAAAACCTTCGAAGGGTGGGTACCTGACCTGACCTGAGCTGACGGATTTTTTTTTTCTTTTTAAGAAAGAAACACACTTATGTTTTTGGGATCACAATTTACTGAATCCTGGTTCTGATCCACAGGCTGGGTCACTACACGATCCCCAGAGAAATGGAGGAGGTCTGCAGTTGGCTAAATAGCAGGCTGGGGCTCGAGGGGTCGCGCCGCTGACGATCATGGCAGGAGATTTCATTTTGTGGTAGTTGGTAGCAGCAGCTAGTACGGGTGAAGAATGAATGAGGGGAAGAAATAACAGGAAGTAGACATGCAGACAGAGCATGCATATAGACGAAGTGAAGATTAATTATGAGGTATAAGGTAGAGAGGAGGGTATGGTATGGTATGGTCTATTGGCCCTAATAATTCACATTTTTGTTTTCTCCATTGTATTAGCTCGAGTATGGCATATTGGCTGTTAGGCATCTAGATGGATTTTTCCAGCTCTGAATTCCTCTACTGAAATTTTACCATTTTGTTACTCACCCCACCATCTACAATAACAAACCAACAATTAGACTCATTATTAATCATATATATTAGAACAAAATAGTTAAATAATCAAAGAGGAACAAGTTACTTGTAGACTTGCAAATCCATACATCAACCATTAACTATTATGATCAACCAGAATTGAAAGGTTGAAGTTGATATCACTTCTTCTCCAACTTTTGTGTTGTGAATAGCAGCCAACAAGTCTTTTAAGTACAATGAAATCAAATAAAAATTTTATGAGTGAACCAATTTAACTAAAATTAATAAGATTATATTAATAAACTATGGGTATAAGTAAATAAACCATACATGGTTCAATTGATTCCCATTTTTCAACATTTTTAATAATGTTATCTTTGTCTCCTTTAATTGGTGGGGAGTGCAGTCAATTTTGCGAACATGTAAGAGCCACTGCCATTGTTGGAGTGAGAGAACTTCTAAATGGATGGAGAATTCATCCCTCAGTGCTAAATGCAAATTCTAAAGCCACTGTGAATATTGTTATAGCTAAAATATCATGAGCTATTTCAACTAGCACCTTAAACCTTTGAGGAATTTTTAACTTCTACCAACCCAATAAATTGAAATCTTCATCATCTTTAATACTCGTTTAAGTTAAACATATTTCAATTTTAGATTTATTGCCAACAATTTTTTTAGTTTATATGTTATCTAAAGGTCGATCAATACTATATCTTTACGCTAACTCGTAAAGATCTTGCATCCTTCTTGTTATCATAATGAAAGGTGATTGTTCCACTTTTTGATTACATGGACCCGCAACAATTTGATTAGAAGAGTCATATGTCACGAGCCAATTCAAGGGCCATGACCAACACTATTCCCTAACAAGCTATAGGTCTCATCGAGAGTAGTAAGCCTTATATTCATAGTTCATTCTAAATCGTCAATTTAATGTTCAGTAACATTGTTTTTATATAAAAAACATCTCAATATTCAATATCTTGTTACTAATGAAAACAACAAAATAAATTAACATTCATTCAAGCCCTAGTTTGGTGAACTCTCTCATCCCAATGCATGAAGTGTCTTATATCCCAAAGCGTAGCTTAAGTAATGTTCAAGATCCCATACTATAATCCGTATAGTGATATTGATACCTAAACCTATAATTTGAAACTATAGTGAGGTGAATCAAATGTCAACAGACTCAATAAGTATGGAAAGTATTATGATGTGGGAAATAAGAATTAATTCAGTAAAACTACTACTAAGTATGCCATGACAATTTTTATATAAAAGCAGGAAATAAATAAGCATATATAATCTGTTGTTTAGTTTGTATCGAGTAAGTTTTTTAAGAAATCAGTGAAGGCTAGTCATCATTTCAAGCGACAAATTAGTTAGCGAGTTAGTTTTTTTTTTTTCCTAACGGTAATTAATTAGTTAGGGGTATAACTGGTAATGTCATACTCGATTATTTCCATTGTATTGTTCACCCATATTGTTTATAAATAGAGAACATGGGGTAGTCGCTTAGGATATGAGCGAGTGCATGTGATGAGAGAAAAGACTAGGGTGATAGTTCTTTGTAATCTCGATAATTTTGTGTACTCGTGAGAAGACTATGATTGTACTAATTATTCAAAATTGATATAAAGATTGATCTCCAGGTATTGAAAGATGAATTTAGGATCATCTGGACCAAGATAAATTTGGTATTCTCGTGTGATTTGCATTCTATTTATTGTTCATTTTAATTCTGTGATTGTTTGTTCTATTTTATATATATTGTTATCCGCATGTGTGTATTCTACGATGATTTGAGTGCATTCCAATACTTCCAAGGCAACATAATCACATTATTAAACATGATGATAAAGAACAAAAATATTAATGAGAGTAAACAAGTAGAACTAACAGGTATTTTTCCATATACATTAAATAAATAGAAAATTGGTGAAACAACTTGTTGAATCCTTTGCATGATTCATGATAATTTTGATACTTAACAAAACAATTATACTTAGGATTGATGAATCATTAAAGTATTTGAGGAATAGACAAGAATAAATTGAAGTACGTGAGGTTTAAATGAAGATATAATTGAGTACTTAATTGAATAATCGAGTATTAAGAGTAAATAATCAAATATCATTGTGTTGATAATGGATGCTCGAGTACTGAAGCATAATACTCAAGTATTACACTATAAATTAGAATGTATATTAAGTATAGACCAACAATAATCGAGAGCAAGGATTCAATACTCGAGTATGGTATGTTAGCACAGAATGTTGGTTGAATACAATCTAAAAATATTCAAGTAGAGAAATACAATACTCAAGTATTACACCGTAACACATAATCTATGCAAGTCTTAGTATCAAAAATACTTAACTACCAAAGGGTAATGCTCGACTACATGAAGCAATTCATCAAACATACTCGAGTATTGAATTTTAATACTTGACTACTTGAAGCTAGAAATTGAAATCTACAAAAAACATTACATGATACTCGACTACCAAAGGGAAGTACTTGACTGCCTGAAGCTAAGAAATCTGAAAAATTGCACTACATGACACTCAACTACTAGGTTCATGATACACAGGTATTGGAAACAGTTGATCAAAAAATTCGATAATCAAGCCGTTGGGAAACAACCGTTTAAATCATAAATCCTTTCAAATCTTCATCTCTCTAATGTTGCAAAGTTGACTATTTCAAATTTGAAATTGCTTTATTTGATCAAGGACATGTTGGTTTATTTTCAAAGCATGGGGAACATGTTGATGTACCTATTTCTGACAAGTCACCATTTGACCAACTTTTTTATCTATATATGAGAAAAATGAAGAAGAAGTCGATGAGAAAAAGCTAAGAACTTCAAACATTCATGACCTTCTCAAGTTCCTCCTTTTTCTAAAAACCTTATCTACAACCATTCTGTTTATTTTTCACTCTTAAGTTGTAGATTTAAGAGAAAGCCTTTTTGAGAGTATGTTGTAAAACACCTTGAGTGAAGTTCTCATGTATTTTCATTATTATTCTCTTTTATTTATTTACTAAGCTGAAAAGATCACTAGGTTAAGTGATCTACGAAGTTATTAAATAGTCTTGAAAAGCAACAGTGTAAGGTTTATGTTAAGTTCGTAAAAATACAAAGTGTATAGAGGATAGTGTTTGCTTCTTTCAAAAAGCACTCCAATTAGTGGATTTGAAAAATCCTTTGCGAGAAGTCAAGATAGTGAATGCAGGTCGTTTGTTGAATCACTATAAATTTGGTGTAATCTCTATTAACTTTCATCTCTTTATATTCATTACCTTCAACAAAATTTTAGTTTGTAAAAATTAGTAAAGCTTAATTCATCCCCCTCTTAAACTTTTATTTGGACTAATATTTCAACACAACTCTTGCTCATTTATAGCATAGGGGTAGAACAACTCTTACCCGCTTTAACTATGCAGTGCACCAATAGCTTACAAAATTCTGTAGTTAGCAACAATGTCTTATCGGCTTACTCCCAATGCCATAAATGCATACTAGCTGTCACGCCCCATAATCCGGAGGCCGTGATCTAAAAATTTAAATAAAGACATTTCCAAATTCTCCTTAAGCCCTTTATATATATATATATATATATATACCACAGTAACAAGTTACATATCAAACACATTTATTATATCCACTAGAGCTTAGTTGTCCAAAATACATGGTAGGTGCACTTTAGGTTTACAAAAACATAACATATAGTCCTTTGCACCTCAAAAGAAAAACCACCAAAGATCTTTTCGGTCATGAGGGATTGCGTTGTGTACACATTTCTACCCCCAAAAAGCTCTACACCACTGGAGATAACCTCGAACTTCGCATTTCTCCATAATCTAGAATGATCTTAAAGTAAGGTAAGCCACAAGGCTCAACAAATATGTAGCATCCCACATCGAGTATAGGAAGAACCAGAACAACTTGCCCTGATAGGCTAAAGCGAACTTCCCAGGGGGGTCACCCATCCTTGAACTTCCTTAACTCAAACACGCTTAACCTGGGAGTTATTTGCCTACATTCAACCTATGTCACTGTCATGAGTCGAAGTTTGGTATCGTAAAGTGAGCATAGTTAGAATGCGGTGGGATTCGAACCGTCGTCTTACATCATCATAAGCTGTTGTGGGATTCGAATCCACAGTCTTACGCACCATCCTTATTTCACCATAACCTCAGTCATACAATGCAACACATAGGTAATGCAATGGCTTTTGCAGTATAAACGTGATGACAAGGCCCCCATAAGTCAAGAATCAGGCCATGCTACGTTCATGTAGTAATCCACACACATGAATGCTCTAATGCATATGCTCGCCTATCATACACAAGTCAGCACTCATAGGCCAACTATGTCATGTCAATGCTCACACTCCCAACACATACAAAGCATAACCCCCAATGAATGCAACCCATGGCCCAACATCATCATGCAATGCAATATAACAACAAATTGAAGCACAACACCATCCAAGGACAATCATCTAGATCCTACCCCATTAAGGTTCAACATCATTCCACAAAGAAATGTAGGGAGAAACAAGCCTCACTTGGCTATAGAATACAAAATGAGACATGACACTTCCCAAAGATGGTCATTTACTTCAAAAGAACTTATATTAATGATCTAGAAGCAATTATAGAATATTCAAGAAGCAATTGAAACAAATAGATGGAAGCAGAACAAAAAACAGAATTGATCGACAATCGAAGTTTAAGCAAAGGTTATCCAAACTGATATAGTTCATTTCAAATCCAAATAATTCAAGTAATATTTTAAAACAAAGCTTGTCAATTCAAGTTTATGGAGCAAAAGACGGATTTCAATTTGGATATCATCACAGGAAGTTATGTTCCAAAAACCAAGCCATAGCCGGATTAGAATGGAGTAGAAATCAAATTCAAGCATGCATTTCAAATAAAAATTATAAATTCAAGAATTGAAAAAAGTGTTCAAATCATATATCAAATAAAATCTTATCGAGTTTAGATTACAACACAAAAAGCGGATCTCAAATTGGATATAACCACAGAAAGTTATAGCTAAAAGAGTACAAGTTGCACAATTTGACCGAAGGCTGATATGACTAAGAGACTTAGGTCAATCAAAGTTGGACAGAATGCAAAATTTTGAACTTTAGTCAATTAAAATCTAACTTAGGTTGACCGAAGTTGGGCAGAAAGTTGACTCTTGAGTTCGGTCGATCGAAATTCAATTTAGGTCGATCGAAGATGGGCAGAAAGCTGACCTACGATATAATCACAAGCTGCTGGATGACTTAGGACGACTGAAGCGACAACTTCAGTCGACCGAAGTTCAACTTTAGTCGACTGAAGTTACAATGAAGCTGAAAAATAACAAACACACCCAAACTCCCAAGATAGCTTTCCTAAGGTTTCCTAACCACAAATGTGTCATTCCTTAAACAAAAATGGGATGAAATAAACCCCATGGAGACTTGTAATGAGGCTCAATGCCATTTTAAGAAAAATCCATGAAGTTGGAAAAATAACCCATTAACAATAAAAATGATTTTCAAGCACATAAGAAACAACCTATGATCATTGATGCAACAAAAGAGGCTTCAAATCACATTTGGAGATAGATAGATAATCTAGACTTGCTTAAAAGAAGAAGAGTAAAAGAAACTTGCACAATCTAAATAAAAGTGCAAGAAAGAACTTGCCTTGAACTTGTTTGCCAATGAGAAGAAAGAGGAGAAAAAAGAACTAGTTGCAAGAGCCCCACTCCTTTGAGCTTCCAGACCACCAAGAAGGGAAGAAGAAAGAAATAAAGAAGGAGAAAATGGAGAAGAAGGGACGAGAGAGCTGGGAGGAAGAAGAAGATGATGAGAAAAAGAGGGAAGGAGGAGGCAAGAAATAAGAGGGGCATGGCATGGAGTCTGCCCCCCCAACACTGCTTTCATCACTCTCTTTTTGCCTTGCTTTCCACATTTGCCCTCACTTGCACACACACATACAACTAAAATATCTTACCCTTTTAGGTCATTTTTCATTTCTCTTATTCTTTCTCATTTTTTTTATTCTCCCCATTTAGAGAATTCTCATTTTTATCCTTACCTTTTTCCTACACCATATATACAAGGTAAGCCCTCTTTGGACTTTTCCCATTTCATTTCTTTTTCCTTTACCTTAATCAACCCCCATGACACATATATTTATATATATATTCCAATTAACCATTTAATAAATCAAGCATTATGCACCCATATATGCATATATATTATATTCTCTTTTTTTGTGGGCTCATCAAATTTAATTTTTCTTACATTTATTTCTCATAAAAATATATTTCCTTAATTCGCCCCTCTTTAACAACACATAAATTATTTCCAACAAATAATTAATAAAAGCAAAACTTTCTAATGCCCAAAATAAAATACAAATAACTCCTAGACCCACTAACAAGTCGTTACAATTTCTCCCCCCTAAAAGAATTTCACTCTCAAAATTCGCGCATGATTATTTACATGCTTAAGGGCAGGTACAACCTATTATCTTCCAGGTTCTCAAATAACTGGGTTCAACTTATGGCTTTGCTTTGCTACTAAACCTTTATCTAAGGGGCTATTTGGTTCCTTAGTACTTTATCTTCCGGATCTTTAAATATTAATGAGTAACCCTTCAAACAACTCATCCCTTTAATCTCTCAATGTGGACGTAACTATCCTCAAACGCCACCAACACATTAGTGAACCCAAGGTCATCTTTAAATATTCATAATCTTCTTGTTACGGTTCAACGCCATTTTAAGGTTATTTCATACTCTTCACTTTTAATACCTTAGCCAAGGTTGTTAAAATCGTAAAATCGTAAGAGGGTTTTTGACATCTAAAATTGTAAAATCGAGTACAATTCAACTTCAAAATCGTAAAATCGTAAGGGTTTTCGATGCAAAAAATTGTAAAATCGTACCTTTAAATTCAAGAGTTTAACAACCATGACCTTAGCCATACTCTAATTTAATTTTTCAGAGTATAATCTAGCTTTTTGTAATTGACTGCCTTATCGGTCCTTTTATCTTAAGCACTATAGTCTAGACTCATTTCCATTAGTATAGGAGCATCCCAAGGCGACTTGTTTGGGGCAAACTTAGCTTGTATGCATACAACCTTGCAATTACATCTTGGGCCTTTGTAGCTTAATTTCTTTCAACTTTCCTTTACAGTATTTATAACCATCCCTAACCTAGCTAGGCAAGCAATGGCCCCAAGTAGAAGATCACCTCCAAGGTTAACCTTCCCACTAAATGATATTGACATACTCAATATATTCTTCCTAAAGACACAATCAATTACTGTATTTTTATTTAACATTTACGTAACAAAGGTTCATTGACATATTTGGATTTACTTCAACTCGCCAAGTCTTTCATTTCTATTTCATTGCTATGTGCCATACGCATACATCAATCTTCCTCACAACTATAGGGTGCAACTAATTGCAACCATACTATCCACTAAAAAAAATAAACCTACATGCCACTTATAGTGACCTTGTCTTAGCATTGTCTACCATTTTCTTCACAAACCTCGTAGGACACTTCTAGGAGCTCATTTGGGCGGGTAAAGCCCTTATCTACTAAACCTGTAGCAAATCTCATAGGACACTTCTAGGAGCTCATTTGGACGGGTAGAGCCCTTATCTACTAAACTTGCGACAAACCTCGTAGGACACTTCTAGGAGCTCATTTGGACGGGTAGAGCCCTTATCTACTAAACCTGCGTTTGAAAGAGAAGATAAGTCCCAAAAAGTCGAATCAAATCAATTGAAAGAGAAGACGTTATGCAAACAAACAAGAAATAGACAATGTAGCAGAATTTTGTATATATACATATGTATATATATTAAATAAAAAAATGGATGAAGGAAAGTGGAACCTATGTGCAGCAGCAGCCTGCAAGCAATGCTTCTTCCTCTCACTAGTAGGTATATAAATATATCTGTTATTCGCATAACCATAGACTCCCAACTATATATATATATATTGTTGGCTTGGATGTCTTATTAAGAGCCCTGGGAAACCATCTACAAAAACCCCCCATGAGACGATGATGGAGATTAACCAGAAGAAGCGAGGAAAATCAGAACGACGAAGATGAGGACGCCACTATCTAGGGGACTGTCAACGATGGACACTGGGAAGCTGACAATGAAGAATTTTGGGAGACCACCGTCGAAATTCGAGAGACCGATTGACCAACGCTAAGAAAAAGACTAAATAGAAGACTTTTGACGGCAACGGACTCCAGGAGCCCGATGTGACAACAAATCTAAAGGAACAAAGTCCAAATCGAACGAGAAAAACTCCGAGAGAACACGATTAAAAAGGACAAGGACAGCGAGGACTGCGAGAAGCCAATGGCGAGGACTACGGGAGACCAAATGCATGAACTGATCGACTTCTGTGAGATCGATCCAAAGAACGGAAGACGATTCGAATGACGAGAATCGTGGGAGGAACCCTCTGGGTAAATATATCCTGTTTAAAACAACAAATATCGAAGGATTAAACTCACCAAGAAAACCAAGAAATATTTTTTGGGGAAACGGGTATAAGCTTCTAGAAAGACCGAAAATCGTTTTCGGGATACAACGAAGAACTTAAGGGAAAACCAGAAAACATTGTCTGCAACTAGGAAAAGAAGAAATCGAAAGAAAATCGACCGTTGGAAACTGATTTCACGACATAAAATAATCTCTGGGACACCGTCGTTCCAGGGATTGGCAAATCGATCTGAAGCAGGTACAGATCGCAGATGGCGGCATTATTGATGGATTTGCTCTATGATGGATGCACCAAGAGGATCTCCAGAACCGTCACCAAGTCCGCAGGATGCGGTGATAAGCAGGTGAAAACGCTGACAGTTGAAGGGACGACAAACATGATAAGGGCTCTGGTTGATTTGCTGGTGAGCAAGTGCAAAAAATCAGTGGACATTGCCCCTGCAGAAGTCGGCAGCGGGGAGGGGAAAGACATGGTCATCCGCGACGACAACAGATCAACCAAGGCTGCGAATGAAAGAGTTGGACGGCAACAAATCCAACAAAACTCTAGTGATGACGGTGGAGTTGAAGATGGCAGTGCCCTGTGGGTGAAACAAACATCTCCTCGAGATTAGTAGAAGCGTCAACAAGACCAAAGGCTATCATGGGGAAGACAGTGGTCAGGGTGACAGGGACAATGGACGTCAACGCCTCAAGGAGAAATCGGTGCGACAATCATGTGGTGCATCAAGTAGAAGCAATAGTTCAAATCTTGTTTTAGATTTGGACTAAGGATAATTAATTCACTTGAGCACTCATTAAAAAATTTTACACATAGAAGCTTGAAGGGAAGAACAAACTAAATACTCTGGAAATAAGTACATAACCTGAGGCAGAAAGCACAAGAAGAGAATAAGAGTTTTTAGTAATTCAACGAAACAAGGACATAAGAAGTACGTTTTGCCATTTGAATGCCTCAAGCTCTTAGAAGAAGTCAAAACTCTTGAATATTTAGCAAGATGATAAGTGCACAAAAAAAGTCAAAAGTCATCACCCACAATTCCAACAAGCATGTACACGTGAAATTGGGGAGGTGCGATATTTTAACAAGAAAGACCATTAAGATGTTTCAAAGTCGCTTGCGTCGACAAACAAAGAACTCGTCCCAAACACACATAGATGTTGAACACAGTTAAGATGTTTAGGGGTCACTTGCATCGACAAACGAAGGACTCGCTCTGAACACACATGGATGTTGAATACTATTAAGATGTTTGAGGGTCACTTGCATCGATGAACGAATGACTCACCTTGAACACACGCGGATGTTGAAGACCGTTAAGATGTTTGGGGTCATTTGCATTGACGGACGAAAAACTCACCCCGAATACATGCGAATCTTGAAAACCATTAAGATGTCTAGGAGTTAATAACATCGACGGATGAAAGACTCACCTCAGACACATGCAGCAAAACTACTAATAAAAAGACCGTTAAGATGTCCAGGGGTCAAAAACATTAACAGACAAAAGACTTTCCTCTTATACACACGACAAAACTACTAATGAAAAGACCGTTAAAATGTCTGGGGGTCAATAATGTCAATGGACAAAAGACTTACTTCGGATACACACGGCAAAACTACTAATGTAAATACCATTAAGATGTCCGGGGGTTAATAACGTCGATAGACAAAAGACTCGCCAAAGAGACACGTGACAAAAGTACTCATGAAAAGATCGTTAAGATGTCCAATGGGTTAATAACATCGGCGAACGAAAGACTCGCCTCAAATGCATGAGGCAAAACTTCTAATGTAAAGACCGTTAAGATATGTGGGAGTCAATAACATCAATGGACGAAAGACTCACCTCAGACACACGCAGAAACTACTCATGAAAAAATCGTTAAGGTGTTTAGGGGTCAATAACATCGACAAACAAAAGACTCGCCTTGGATACACGCGGCAAAACCATTAATATAAAGACCATTCAAATGTTCAGGGGGACGGACGAAAGACTCACCTTGGACACACGTGGAAAAACTACTCATGAAAAGACCGTTAAGATATCCGGGGGTCAATAATATTGCAAACGAAAGACTCGTCTCTGACACATGTAGCAAAACTACTCATGAAAAATGTAATACCCTAAGAGCCCAAAGAAGGGTAGTATATATCGAGGATAAATAAGGAATGAAACAATAACAGTTGTATACCGTTTGGGTTGAATATAGGCAAAGAACTCCCGGGTTAAGCGTGCTTGAGCTGGGGAAGCTCAAGGATGGGTGACCCCCTGGGAAGTTCGCGTAGGCCCATCAGAGTAAGTTGTTCCAGTCCTTCATATCGGTTGATGCAGAATGTTACATGTGGTATCAGAGCCAACCCTTGGTGAAGAGGTCCAATGAGAGCGGGGAATGACACCGGGGCGTGAGGACCTAAACAAGGAGCAGCTCTTGACAGACTTCTAGCATGGCAACTGTAACACCCTACTTTCTCGGGCATGTTATAACTTAGAACAATTTTGGAATAATAAATTTTTTTCTTAAAAATTAATGCTAAATCATATCATTGCTCTTATCTATCCCAAAATTTCCATACATTTATCTCGAAAGAGAATTATCATAACATCAAATGCGAAAGCTAGAATCGAACCTAACATCTTAACATTAATCATAAATCAGTCCTTGCATTATCATTTCTCAAAACGTTCAGAATTCAAAGTCATAGAACTTAAATACATGGACTACGTAACATACATTCAATTCATCAATCAACTCATCTTGCACTTTGTTAAGTGTCATTTCATGCCTCAATCATCCTCTTATCTGCTACAATCTCCATCTAGAACATTTGAATATTCCAGGGGCAAATCCCAAATTAGATGATGAATCATTTAAGTAAGGCAATAAAACATTTAATGCACGTATATGAATGAAATGCACATAACATCATAGCTCTCATGTTTGGGTCGACTGCACTTTAAGATTATCCGTCATTTTTACAGTCTCCCTGCTAGACCGAGGTGTATGGGTGCACCATTGGCAAAGCAACGACGCCAGTACCTAATCCCAAACCCATGCAACGTATGACTATGAATCTCATCATGCTCATATGCATATTTTGTCATCAATACATGTAAATGCAATCTACATGACATGTTCACATCAAGACATAACAACATGATGAAAATATTTACATAAAATCAGATTTTTGGGGTCGAACCACTTACCTTCTCAAGCTTATCGGATATCTCGATATTTGCGTCTTGCCTTGAAATATATACATCATCTCTATTTGCGTGCCAACCTCAAAATTCGCACAAGTCATTTCAATTTAAGCCTCAAAGCATCATGATCATCATATTTATTTAAATAAGCATTAAAACATATTTTTCCATAATTTCTTGTATTTTTCTTATTTTTCTCTCTATTTTTTCTTATTTTTCCTCAATAAATCCAAACTAAATATTTCTCAATTATTTTACAATAAAAATTTATAAAATAATATTTCTAAATTTTTAAAATTTTCTAGAAAATTCTACTCACCTTAACTTAGTCTCTCAGGCTTCCTCAGTATGCGTGCTCTGACCTCGAAACGCATACAAATCCTCGATTCTCGCACAACTTCTGGATTTATGTGCACTACCTCGATTCTCGTGTACCACCTTGATTCTCACGCACAATCTCAATTTTTGTGCACAGCCTCGAAACACGTGTCTGGACAGTTTTTTCTTGCCAAAATCTCTAAAATATTACCGAAACATAATTTTCTATTTTTCTAAAATTTTCTAGCATTTTCCAAGATTTTTCTCCATCTCTTTCCTATTTTCTTTCTTTTCCTTTCTTTTCTTTTTCTTTTCTTTTCTATTTTTTTTTCTTTTTTCTTCTTCTTCCTCACTTCATCTTCTTCCTCTGTTTCTTCCTGCTCCCGCGCAAACCGCCATGCGCGCCTGCGACCAGCCCATCCGCCGCACACCGCCACCACGGCCAGCACTGCCGTCGCTGGTCGCCCCCGACCACCCCAACTGTCACCACCATCGCGGCATATTTCAGCCTCTGGCGCGCGGCCGCCCAGCTGCAACAATCGCGGCTGCCATGGCCATTTCTGCCCTTGCTGGCAGCCTTCTCGTCGACCTCCGCCAGCTGCCCACTTCGCCATCGCTACTCGCTTCGACACTTGGCTTCCTCACAAACAGTCATGGTTGCTACAACTTTGGCCATGGCAGCTGCTCCTACGTACCCTGTTGCCGACTCCAACACCGGTTAGACAATGGCCACCCTTGGTCTCTTGCACCGCTCTCAGCCGCCCCTGTGTGCACCGCTCGAGCTCGCTATTCGCGGTTATGGCCACTAATCGTTTTCTTCGACCACCCTCCATCTCACTCTCTTGATCTCTCCATTTTACTTCTCTTTCTGGCTCCTCTCGGATGGCCCTCTTTTCCTAAGCTCTCTCTCTCTCTCTCTCTCTCGCATCTCTCGGCCGTTTGTTTCTCTCTACTTCAAACCTCTCGCCATTTGCTCTCTACTTCTCTGCCATTATTCCTTGCAATTCTCTCAATTCCCTCATCTATTTATAGAGAACCCATAGCAGCCTCAAGCCTGCTTTGGCCAACCACCCCAACCAAACTCTCGATTTCTCTGCAATCTTTCGGCAAAAATTTATTGGCAAACTTTCGGTGAAAATTGCTTTCTCAGACGAAAATTCCAAATTAAAGCCTCACTGCTATGCATATGCATATATTATATATATATATAATATTTCACACATTTGATCCCCATAATCCATCTTAATATATATATATAATATATTTCACACATTTGATCCCCATAATCCATCTTAATTACACTTTGGAATTTCTCAAATTATAAATACACCCTCTAACGTCCAATAAATTTGTATTATGGCATTGAGAATGCAAAATTAATAACTAGTGATTTACCCGATACGGACAATTTTCACCCCAGTGTCCTCACCGGGTTATAGTTTCATCCTGAAATTGCTTCAGGGTTGATCCTTACGAGACACCCGAGCCCCCTTAGGGTTCCGTTTATTTTTTGAAAGTCTCCTATGATGATTCAGTTTTTCAGCTTGAATCGAGGCTGTATTTTAGTTGTACCAAAAACTGTCTCAATTTTGATTTCTTTTAATACAATAAATCTTATCTCGAGACACTCATTGAGACCATATTATTTTTCTTAGACATTTACACTTCGGGACATTCCCTGCAGTCGATTCGGTACTTATAACTGTTATCAAGCCAATTTTTCGGTATTCTAAACTTGCTTAACTTACGTGGCAACTACACAAAAATATGGGATCTTACAGCAGCACAACGTACAAACTAGATAACTTCGACATTCAAAAATCTCTCTAAATATTTCAAGAAAATGATAGACAATTATCCATAAAGAATTCTAATTTTAAAAGGATTTTGAGATGTTGGGATAAATATCATCCACAAGAATCCTAATCCTAATGGGTTCCAAAATATCAAGACAAACGTTATTTGTAAAAATTCTAATCTCGGGCTACTTTGAATTACTTCATGCCCTCTATAAATAGGCAGACACTCATTCTAGAAAAAGTATGTCTCTGATATAAATTCTACTCTACAATTTCTAGCAACTTCAGTGTCTGATTTAAGCATTGGAGTGTTTGCGCGAGGAACCTCCCCATGCCTTCTAACTATTTTCTTTCCTACAAGTTCATGCAGCTTGACTATAACATTTCTTGTTAAATAAATCTATTGTTGCATCTTGGCAACAACACTAATCAACAAACAAACCTCACAAATGAAACTAGCACAAAAAATTAGGTAAAATGAGTATAATAGTTGGTCGCTGACGTCAGTATGATGTCATCATGAGTTGGATATCTAGGTCATAAATCTTTTGGTTAATGGATTTGGATCCTAGGCCCAGTTGGGTTTGGGCTTATTTGATGTTATTGGGCTACATTTATATGGATATATTGGGTTTACTTAGTTAAACCAAGAGATTGGGTTAGGCTTTTAAGAAAAATAGTTTTGGGGGCTTGATTTAACAAAAGACTTAGGCTCGATTCAATATTATGAGCTTGGGCTTAACACAAACTAAATAGTTAATCCAAATCCATTAGAGAATTAAGTAAAACTATAATAATAATTTTGAATAGGAATAACAAAATCTAGGTTTGAGTTTAACCAGGAGCCAAATAGCTAAAACCCTAAATCAATTTTAGGCTCTGAATGCTCAATCATCGCCCAAACAAATTAATAAGTATGTGTATGTGGTGGTGCGTGTGATGCGTGTGGATGTTGACCTTTCACCAATTGTGGCTGCACGATCATTGTGAGATTGCGAGCCTCCTTTCTAAGGTCACTTTTCTGTTAAGGTTATCAAGAGTTGGATGGAAGAGTGAAAGGTTCAGGTAAATCAAAAAAAGGAGAAACCGAGTTAAGGTTTCAATCACAAGGAAGAAAAAGATAAATAGTGGCAACATCTCAAGCATGAATAAAAATAAGGGACTAAAGAGATGGGAGACCTAATGCTATAAATTTTGCCCCCAATCGTCATCCCCAAAACAAGAAAGGGATTGAAACACAAAATTTGAACTAAAGTCAAAATGGTTAAAGGATATAAAACCACCATGAGATAGTCGGTGAGATGATCCAGACGAAGAAGGAAAAGGAACGATCGGATTGCAAGGTCTCATGGTTGATTGGTCATGAATGGAGTGTAGAAGAGAGAAACAGAGATTTGATTTGGAGAGGAAACGAAAATTGGCAAAGAAACGAAGAAATGGAAATGGAAATAATGGTGGCTCAGCAAGAGAGGCAGGTAGGAGCCCTAATGGGCCTTTAGTTATGGAGCATATATTTTCTTGTTTTATTTTAGACTTAATACACACAACGCCCTTAATAATTAAAAAATATAATGTTTAATCCCCAATATGCAAAATATCAAGATTTTGTATTTCAACTATTAAAAATTATTGTTTTAAGTCCTTATCGTGACAAACTATTAGCAATTGTATGAAAATGCATATTTTTGTAAGTGACACGCCACGTAGAGGACTGATTGGCAATATTGGAATAGGTTAACTAGTTTGTTGTGTTCCCTCAACAATTAAAAAATATAACGTTTGGTCCTTGATGTGTAAAATGTTAAAATTCTGTATCTCAATTATTAGAAATTGTTGTTCTAAATCCTTATCCTGAAACACAAAAGAGGATATAAACAAGAGTAAAGAGCAATGGAACCAAGTTCAATAAAGATAAAGGATGGAGATTAATTTTGTCATATTTTGTGACTAAGAATAGAAGAAGATAGCATTTTTTGAGTTAGTGATTCAGAGATTTAGGTGTTTGGGATTTAAAGTTTTTTCTAAGCTATGGGTAATTTGGTCATTTCCTCATTTAGGTAAATTTTAATCTAATGTGTCTCACTAACGTGATTTTTATATGACATAGCACTTTCTCTTTTTTTCGTGTATGTCCTACTACGTGGCGTAGATAATAGCTTCATTTACTCTCAGTTAAGATAAAGATTTAAAATAATAATTTTTAATAGTTGAGATATTAAATCTTAGCATTTTGCACATTATAGACCAACACCATATTTTTAAATTGTTGAGCGAATGTAACAAACCAGTCAGCATATTCAAATACTACTGATTAATCATCTAAGTGGCATATTACTTGCAAAAATGGGCATGTTCATAGATATGCTAATTGAAAAGAATTACAGGAGTGTACACCCAATAAAATGGGTGAATTGGGTAATTCAAGACTTTTTGGGTTTGATATAAGTTTTATAAAAACATTGTTTTAAACTTCTTTATGCCTTTGAAAACAATACTATTGTTGTTGCCCAAAATACAACAATAGAAATTTTGTGAAGTGGGAAGAATCCAGGGTGATAAGGAATTGTTTGGAAGTAGTATCAGTGTCTCGAGGCAATGTCAGTGCCTTGAAGGTATGTCCTGAAAGTGTGCATTGAAAGTATGCCCTAAAGGTATGCCTTGAAAGTATGCCCCAAAGGCATGCCCTGAAAGTGTGCCCTGAAGGTATACCTTGAAGCGATACTGCCAAAAACCATAAAACAGGTTAGAAGGTCCGCGGGGGTGTCACCCGTGAGGACCCTCCAACGATCAAGTCAGTGCCCCGAAAAAGATTGTTCATACAATGGAAATTGATTAAGTGTTTAGAAGTTACCAAATGTGGAAAAGAAGATCCCTTCCTTGGTCCTGTAGTTGGATATTTATAGGGCTCAATTCTCGAGGATTGTGAGAAGACACATGTCGATCATTTGGGGGTTTAAGATACGTGTTTCCCGGAAACATGCTTTGCCCGAAAACTTATTGGGCGCCCGAAAACCTATGCCCATAAACATCTCTTGCCCGAAAAGTTTATTATACCCGGAAGCTTCTTTTATGCCTGGAAACTCTTGGTGCTCAAAAAGTCCATTATGCACTGAAAGTTATTTTTCATGCCTCAAAGCTTTCGGTTCTCAAAAACATGATGGATGCTAGAAAACATCTCTCGCCCGAAAGCTTTTGGTGACAAAAAACACAATGGATGCCCAGAAACATCTCTAGCCCAGAAACTCTTTGCCCCAAAGGTCCATTATGCCCGGAAGCTTTTGGTGACCGAAAGTTTCCCTTTTGCGCCTAGAAACATTTTTTAGGTGGGGCCCATTTTCTCACGATACAACAGCTATGAATATATATTGAAATTGCTAAGACTTTTATGACTTCAAAATCAATGCTAGAAAGTGCACAAATGATTTATAGTGGTTCGACACTATTATATGTATTTTCTGCTCGCATGAAGTGAGCTGGACTCGATCCAGCAAGCCAGCCCAATCTCTTGAAACCCACATAGGCCCAAGGCCAAGGTCGTCAGAGCCAGGTCGCACATCGCTTACTCTAAGCTTAGACCGCGGAATCATGCGAGCTCCTAGCAACGCATTAAGCTCGCGGACCGTAGAATCGAGCGAGCTCCCAGCGACGCAATCAGCTCGTAAGCTGACCATTCAGCTCGCATATGCAGGAGGGCCACAAAATAACCAAAGAACAATTGTGGACTAGGCATCATTCTAGTTGGACCATCCAGGCCCAATATGGCCCCTTTCTCTTGGCCCATTCTTGTCCCATCCTGGCCTTATACCAGCCTACAACAACATCATTGCAGCCTCTACTGGGTATCTACATGTCTGCCTACATCCACATTAATGAGGGTCCCGTCAACACCATGTTATCACCTGAGAACCTTCATCGACGCCGATATTCAGTCCCATCACTTGCAAAAGCATGATGCAAACGGAGAGGACATCTCCTCTTATATGAGCAGGCTCTCTTCAAAGCCAAGGTATGCTTTCCTTGCTAGCCTACTGATATACTGTTGCTCCTTACTCTCTTACTTACTTGAGCATCGGAGTGCTTGCAGGTACCGATTGTCGGAACGTCGACTGAACAACAAAGATTTCCCTAGTGTGTCTTCTCTTCTCCCCTTTCGTGTCCATTTCTCAGAGCGGGCAAACGAATCACGGTCGACCAAATTCGCACGTTGACAGGCACAATCTAACTTACTCTACTACCTTGTCTTCTAACCAAGGATTTTCTCAAATCCACTAGGGTAGTTTTTCAAAGGTTCAACGATAAACTTTACAATAGCTTTTAACATATTCAACTATAACCTTTAGTAGATTTTTCAAGGCTTAGCTACAACCTTTACAAGAATAAAGCACTAACCCTTACAACAAATTAGAGAGAGAAAAATATTTGAACAAAAGCTTACAGAGATAACAACTCTCAAATAATTGTTCAGCAAAGGCTCACATAATGAACAACCCTCTAAAGAATATGAATAGAAAAATCAAAAGGGACTTAAAAGAATGCACACATAGGGTATAAAAGATAGAAAGTGAAAGCACTTCACTATCTCGATATCAAGAATTTGAGGACTTGAAGACAAGTAAACAATAGAAGTTGTTTTTCAACTCAACTCTTTTTCTTTTTCTTCTTTTGTATTCTCCTCAAGAGAATTCTATTATCAAGCTTCCTAACCTCAACCTTGTGTATGCTATGAATATTTATAGTCTTGACTTTTTCAATGCACTTTTTGAGTTGTGTAGAGGATAATAACTTTGATACTGTGACTTGCAAGATAATTCTATTTCTTTGCATTCCAACAGTTAGAATGTCATTGAAGTTCAAACATTGTTAACTTGCATGTAAGATTGTTCATATAACATTTAATGAAGATTTGATTTGTCTAAAATCAAAACTATACGCATTTAGAACTATTTTTAATGGCTATATTTTTTAATTTCAGCACAACATTAGTCAAGTAAAATTGGTATTTCTCGAATGAGACACACAGTTACTCAACTATTGAATAATGTTACTCGATTAAGCTTGTCAACTACATTAGTCATTACTCGACTAAAATATATGTTACTCAACTACAAGATGATGATACTCGATTAAAATCATATTTTAGTCGATTAACATTTTAATCACCTGTAAGTTTGAAATTGTTACTCGATTAAATAATTTTAATACTCGATTAAAATATGATATTACTCAAGTATAAATTAATCTTAGTTGATTAATAATTTAAGTGCAAAGGCTTTCACTTTATTTGATAATTTTTACTTAACTAAGACACTTAGTTACTCGACTAAGTATGAAATTATATGATTAATAATACCTTCTTAGTCGTAGATGCTCAAGTACAGAAACTTGACATTTTGTTCATGAATTATTACTTGAGTAAATTTTTTTGTTACTTGACTAAGATATATCTTTACTCGAGTACAAGTTTGACTTAATCGATTAATAATATAAGTATAAAGACTTGTCATTTTATTCTAGATTGATTACTCGATTAAAAAATATAATTACTCAGCTAATATATCACTTTTCGAATAACATTTTAGTTACTCGATTAATGCTATTCCATCAAATACTCGAGTAATCACTACAAAAAAATGACATTTAGAGGCGCTTTTCAGTAATCGCCCCTAGCGACAATTTTTTGTGGTAAACACAAATCCCAAAAGGGACTCGTGGCGGGTGATCGAGTTCTCTTTATTAGGTTTGAATAGCAATAGCACCAACACCAAGAAGGGGGTGAATTGGGTTGTTTTAAAAAATTGATTGAACTTGAAAATCCTTTTGATGAAAAATGAGATTTTAGTGAAAGTGAGAATTAATGAAATGCTTGGAACAATAAATGAAACAAATAGCACAAGCAAATAAGAGACACAATGATATATAGTGGTTCGGCTTAAACCAAGCCTAATCCACTACCTTAGCTCCTCACTAAGGATTTTTCAATCAATCTACTAAAACCTCTTATCTCTCCGAATAGGCCCTCTATCAACAAGTTAGGAAATTACAACCTCTTGCTTAAACAAGCAAGCCCTCTAGCTATCTTGCTAGGAAATACAACCCTTTGCTTCAATAAGAAAGTCCTCTAGCACTCTTGCTAGGAAAATCAAGAATAATGCAAAAGAGAGGATTTAAGAGTAAACACTCTTAGTTACAAGATCTCTCAATATAAATACAAGGCTTGAACAAGATAATACAAATGATAATCAGAGCTTTTAGAGAGAAAAATGAATCACAATTGAAACAATGAAGCTCTTGAAAGAATGAACACTTGTAAGCTTGAAATCAATCCTCTTGGCTGGTTTGAATCACCCATTTGACTTGTATTTATAGTCCCTTGAGAGCCCATTCACGAATCTTGTTGTTGGTAGTGGAAAGAGCACTTTGGGTGAGTGGAAAAACTAGCTATTGGGGGTTTCTGCGACACAAACGGTCAACAGATGCAAGGCATCGATCGACAGATTAGAAAATATTTAAAATCCGATCGACAGATGCTAGAGCATCGGTTGACAGATTCACAAAAAATAAAGGGCCAGTCGACAGATGATGAGGTATTTGTTGACAGCCATCTTTCAGGATAGCATACACTACAACTTATTTACATGTCCTCATTTTGTTTTATTTATATTTTACCTTCTATTTACTTTAATACATAAATTTAAATAAGAAAGTACCCCCCATTTGGATTCAATAAAAATATCTAAAAAATTAAAATCCATAAGAATAAGAAAGTAGAATTTGGGTTTTAGTACAAACTTAGGATTTTGCGATTTTACCACCTCCAAGATATACACTTTCTATTTCTTGAAAAATTCATTAAAAATCATTTTAGCACTAATGGATAGAAGATTATCAAAATACCGGGAGTTAGTTTTCTAAAAAAAATATATTTTCTTATATGTCTCCTTATAAGGTGCTAGTCTTCCAGACTTAGAAAAATACTGAAACCTTACCAAAAGGAGTTTCGAAACATGATGCATGAACTAAAGAATTTTTTAGACATTTGAATTTCGAACCAAAACCTTTCATGCATGTTTCAAAATATGAAAAGCTTGTTTTGAAAGATGAGATAAACATAAATGATTTTTCATATTTAAGATTGGTTTTTCATCAAACACATTTATGCTCTAGATGGTGTTTTTCCTTAGAACAATTTTAGCTTTATGTTGACCAACGACTTCAAAACTAATTGGAAAATCATTTTAGGATATTCTTTTAAGACTAAATACTTGACTTTGCAAATCTCCAACTAATATGGAAAATCATAAATCATTTTGGTTTTCATTTTAACAAAGCACTTGAAATTGATTTTTGTTGAAAACCATAGACTTGACTCATGACTTAGGAATAAAACAATGTATTATTTTTCATCATCGAAACTAAACACAAGGGTAGAACATCACTCTCCTACATGAATACCCCTCAACACTTTGGTGGTATATTGGGGTACCCACATATTTGATTAGACAACTCTTATCTATCACATCTCATGCGAGGTTCGATCCACTGACCCATATGCCATATATTCCTCAACACTTTTGTGGTATATTGGAGAATGACATATATAGACTAGACCCACCACCTCAGTCAGCGATCCACTTGAAACGTCTACAGCCTCAACACTTTGGTGGTATGTTGGCCATATCCGTGTGGGGTAACCAACAACATCTTATGCTTAGATAGGATATTCAATCAACTCTCATGGAATGCACCCTCAACACCTTAGTGGTATGTTAGGCACACCCAATCGAGTGACGAATTCTTATGATGGTGGAGGGTCATGATAAATCTTATTTACCGTATCTAATATAAGTTTGCACAATTTGGGAAGATTTTGGGCTTTGATTTTTAAAGGTCTCACTTTGTACATGCATTTAAGTTTTCCAATTATGTATCTCATACATAACCAACTCATACATTCAAAATAAATCTAAATTTATTTTTGGAGGTTTCACTTTGCACATGCATTAAAATTTTCAATTATGCATCTCATACATAATAAAAACATGCATACATACAAAATAGGATGATCATGGACTTATGCATATTGATTAAATCTGAGTCTCTGGATTTAATTAATTAGCATATATTGAGAAAAATAACCAATGCTCATCTCATGAGCACAAAACATTTATCTCGACCTTCTTGCTCCTTGGAATCATCAACTCTTGATGTCTTCATCTTCATTTTACATAGAGAAACATAATATACATTTTTTTAAGACAAAATAAAAATAACAAGGAGACTTATGTCTCATTACAATCCCAAATGGAATGAAAAATAATTATTACAGACCATTTCTCAAATACCTGTAACATTCATCCATTCATCCATACAATCAAATTATACTAAGTCCATGATCACTCATCTATTCAATCTCATTGAATAATTTGGCATATTAAATAAATTTCATGCTAATGAAATATGCATCAAGCATAAGTCATTGAAACCAAGCCGAGGCTCTGATACCACTGAAGGGAAACCCCAACTCCTGGTGTATCAATGCAAGGGTTTTATTGTTTTTAAAACTTTTTCAAAAACATAAATAAGAACGCAGCGAAAATAAGTTCAAGACCACCTTGTAAGACTTGGTTTCCCATGACCATATGCAATACAAAATTAAACCATGCCATATATACCTTATGATGGTTTGTAGTCCGGTGTAGAGGTTAGAATCTTCTTCAAGATAGCAACGGTTGCACACCAACAGCTTCCAAACAGTTAACCGGTTAGACCAAACCGTCCCTCGAAAACACGAGGGGCCTAGTTAGTCCATGCTCCAAGTAGGGAATGAATCCTACAACTTAGCTTATGTACTAGCCAAGCTAAGTGTAGGAGATGAAAGATAAATAGATTTCAAAAGCTAATAGACTTTCTATTAGATTGGACTTGCTACACTAGTAACAATGGAATCAAGAGAAAAAATTGGAGTAATGGCTAAGAGAATTCCAACAAGAATGAGAAGCATAAGAGCTTATGGCCAAATGATTTCTCATACTCTCATTTCTCTCCATGATCACCTATTTATAAGAGGAGATGGCCATATTATTTTCAATATAATATATCACATATATTATATATAAATGAAAGTGCATTTTTCTTTTCAATATAATATATCATATATATTATTTGAAGTGCTCATTCCATTCCAATAATATATCATATATAAATTGAAGAGCTCTTTCCATTTTTAATAAAATATATCATATATTATATATTATAAAAAATGGAAGTGCATTTTTCTTTTAAATAATATATCATATATATTATTTTAAGTGCTCTTTCCATTTTAATAAAATATACTATATATTATATAAAATAGAAGTGCATATTTCTTTTCAATAATATATCATATATATTATATAGATAATGAAAATTCTCTTTTAATTTCCATATATTGAATTTAAATTAATTCTCTCAATATAATATAATATATGTATAACTATTATACATAAAATATTATATAAGAATTAATTATCCAATGAGAACCATTCTCATTATTAATATCTCGATAAAAATCATTAACCCTTAATGAAGATTATAACTTTCATCACTTAATTAACCACTACACTTGGATATGCATGTGACCTTCTTGGTTCACCACTAAGTAGCAATCGAGACACGTTAAACCCTTTGACACCAACCAAACACTTTGGTCTACAATGAGAATCTCTCAATTTTCCCGATGTAACTCGAAAGACTTTGAGTGACAACTAGCATTATGTTAGGGTGATCATACTAGTAATGAAGTCATACTTCTTAAAAACCTATTTGGGCTTCCGATTCTCGTGTACTATAATCCTTCTATCGATTAACAACCCGATCGAGTGAGAGTCATGGATTGATCAAACTCACTAACTCGATAGCTATGCCAAGATCTAATGTGGTATGATTGAGATGACACATCGAAACACCGTCCGACATTAGAAACATTTTTTCAATCATGTGTACCCTGGCTAGGGATTTATACAACCATAACTACCACTGATCGCATAGGATGTTCACTTCACGCCGAAGGTCGAATGATCCCATTAGCAATCACCTATCTCCATACGCCACTACACAGGAACCACACAGTGCATCTCCCACCCGGTAACTGAATGGTATTTAGCAATGGAAAATTCCTGACACCGACATACAAGACAACTGTGTTGCTTCTAGTCTAAGGACCAGTAACACGATCAAAGCCTGTGATAGATCATAGATCCTCCGAGCCATGTGATCTATCACGTGCGTCACATTCAATAAGCGTTCCACTAACACCTACCCACATATATACTATATCCATCTCATGGATTATGGCATGCGACTCATCATTTTTTATCATTAGTATCTCATACTAATCAAAGGTAGTATCTCATGTGTCAGTCCGTACTCGACTAATCATAGTACTCATCTAAGAAGTCTAAGGACTGCGAATAACCATTAAGACATCCTTATTACGAAGGTCAATTGTCACGTATTCTTAACACCTAAGAATAAGACCTTTAACAGAAAATCTAGGGACTCATTCATATTAATGATTGGAGAGCTATGAATGAAGATATGACCTTAAATATGAAAATATATTTTATTATATATTACAAGTATTACATCATTAGTCCCATAAATATAAATGCCAAATGCTATCTAAATCTAGCATTAGGGCATTAACACTAACAATAACAACGAAAACAAGAATGAAGGGATGGATAACAAAATAGAGGACACCTGACTCCCCAATACAGTTTAAACCCATTCTTCAATTCTCATTAATAATATCATTCCATAAGCAAGCATATATTACAACAAATGGAGCAATAGGGTTAAGGCATGGATAAATCAAAGTGGAATAGACCCAACTTCCCAAGTACGAGTAACATTTCCCATTAGTTCCCATCATTAAAATCATTCACATGCCATTGCCATTATGCATTTTATTCATCATTCATTTCTCATGAATACTTAGATCTCTATACATTGCATTTGGCTCACATAGCCTTCCATATACATGGGTCGCATTGGCTCTCAAAGCCCTTTATTCACATGCATGAATGCACACACACACACATACACACACATATATATATATATAATCAAGTTGTCACTCATTGGCTTGAGCATCGCCTACCGGGTTTATGGCCATCTCACCCGCATTAGGTGTTCTTTAGGATATCCTTTTCTCACCCCGCAGTACATAGCCGTCGCGCAAAATAATAGGTGCACAAATAGTAATACCATTTAATGTTCATGAGATCTCACATAAATATAACACATATGCTCCATTATAAAAGTGTAAACATCATGCACATTTAAACATTTCAATATCATATTCACTCATGAGCCAATGCATGCACATATGCATATCTTCAATCACATCCTAACATTTTGGAGGGTTGAGTGATGCTAGAGGAAGTAATTAATAGCAACTTAGATCAACAATCATGCTTAATTTGGATTGAGGAAAACCTTGAACAACTCAAATTATAATCAAAGTATAGGATATTATATATCAAATCAAATCCCTTAAATTCTAGTTTATGATGATTCAAATGAATCGCAATTCTAAGTTCTACATCAAAAGTTATGGTCAAAATAGCGCAACATGCGTAGTGTTGAAAAAAATGAATTGTCGAATTTTAGGGAAGAAATAGTCGACTAATGATTAGTTGACTAATCAACCCCCATTAGTCGACTGGGCCGAGGCTAGCACCAAAAATTTGAGAAAAACAGGCTTATGTTGAGTCGACTAAGCCCCAAAAATAGTCGACTCAACGCACACAGAACACACGAAATGAACCCAAAGCACCTCAAAACAATCACCACTAGCTTCCTAACCCACTAAAGTCATTCCTTGAATGAAAAATGGGGTGAACAAGCCTAACGAGACTAACACCAAGACCTAACAAAAGTTTTGACATAACATACGGTTTGAAGAAAATATATAACCGATACCAAAAATCATTTTTATCGATGAGAGAAACATGAACCATGAAATTTTTCGACATCACCATAGAAAATAAGGAAAGCGTGCACAAAATAAAATAAGAGTGCAAGAAGAACTTGCCTTGAAGATGCTTGAACAAAAGAAGAAGCTTGCCCCTCCCCAAAATCTGAAAATCTTTCCTCTTAAAGCTTCACCCAAGAGTAGAAAATGGAGAAAATAAGAAAGAAAGAAATGAAGAGAAAGAAGAAGAAGTTCACGAGAGGGAGAGCAAGAGAATTGGAGAGGAGAGATGGAAAAATTTATTAAAGAAGCAAGAAAGAATGGGGGAGATGGGCTACATGTCCCTTCTCCAACCACCCCTTTTTCCAAATTCCAAATCTGCCCCTACCTCATAAACACATAAAAATATCCTCATGCCCCTTGAGGTCATTTTGCATTTTCTTATTTATTTTCCATTTATTTCCTTCCACTCATATAAATGCATGGGCCCAAGCCCAAATCATTGGCCCAATGGACAACCCAATCCATTTCACTAAGTTGGACTTTTCAATCATTTTCATTTTCTTTCTTCATTTTCTTTATTTCTCCCCTTTTTATCAAATATGATAATAACATTTATAATTTATTCACATAAGAAAAATATTTCCCCACATTTAATTTAATAGGGGTAAAATTTTTAATTCCCATAAATAACATATTAATAACTCCTAAATCCACTAACGGGTCGTTACACTTGATGTGTTACTTGATTAACACATGTTTGAGCATTTAGGATATCATCTTAATCCTAAACTTACTCTAAGTACCACAAGTATCCACATGTTACCATGCGTTATGGACATTTAGGCTAATCTTTGAAACCATAGAGTAACATATTAAGATTAATCCTATTTCGATTTATTAAGGTTTTGCATTTAGCTTTTCGTCATCAAAACAAACTCAAAACATTCTCAAATGTTCATTAAAGTTGTGTTAAAATTCATCATCAAAACATCTTCAAAATCAAACTCAACACTAACATTCCATCACAATAAGGATTTAAAATAATATTTTTTAATAATTGACATACATAATCTTGAGTTTGGCACATCAGGGACTAAACATCATATTTTTAATTGTTGAGAAAGATCGTATGTATTAAGCATTTACCCAATCATGTAGTTTAGATGGTCCTCATCTCTTCACATCTTGTAAAAAATATATATGATAGGTGATCATCATCATCATCTTTCAACCTTTCAAAAACTTTTTTGAAACTTAATATAGTTGACTCTAACATCAAGTAGGTGAAGTTCTACCTAATGGGAACATGCTAACAAACTAGAGCATTTGTTGGCAACTTCTACTATTTTGAAAGTTTTGCAATCTTTATGTAGAGGACTTAACTTTCTTCACAGCATTGTGAATCCCAACAATTGAGGTATGAAGCTCCTTTAGTCCTCCATAAACAATTAGATTAAGAATGTGAGCACATCTTAAAGGTAAACACTCTCCACCTAAGGTAGCCCCTTTTCAATTATTAACTTTCTTTTTAAGTATTGAAGGGCTCCATCATTGAAACTTGCATTATCTATTGTAATTGTAGGCACCATTGTTGTTAAAATCGCGAGTCAACTCGTACAATTTTACGAGTTTACGAGTCATCAAGCATAAAACGAGTCAACTCGCATGTAGTATAGATTTTATGGCAAAATCGAACAAACTCGCAAGTTAAAATCATAAAATCCATAAACTCGATAAGAGTTTACCAAGTTAACTTTTGCCCCAATTTCCAAGTTAGAGATGGAAATATTTATTTTCGTTTCTAACCCACACACACACACACACATATATATATATATAACACTGCTCGATAACTTTTCTCCTTCTGCAAACCCTAATCGGTAGCTAAACCACTGTAATCGACACTCCCCTATGTTGTGATGTGGTTGATCGGTGCCAGTGGTTGCTGCGACAAGGTTGATCGGTGTTAGTTGTGCTTGTTGCATTCGATTGATGTCTATCACTGCTCTATTTCTTCTTCGTTTGTTCACCTTCAAAATTCAAATAATCAAAGCCTCAAAGGTATGTTTTTCTATGTCCAATTGTTGTGTGTCAGTGTGTGTGTTGTGCTGAGCTATATGATGTGTCCAATTATTGTACTGAGTGAGTGTGTTGTGTAATGATAATAGAGTTAGATTGCTAAGTTAGTAAGCCTCAAAGGTATGTTTTGTTAAGTCCAATTGTTGTGTGTTGTGTTAAGTTATGTGTTGCGTCTGATTGTTGTATTGAGTGAGTGTGTTGTGTGCTGTGTAACGATAATAGAGTTAGATTTCTAAGTGAGTGTGCTGAGCTCTGTGTGTGTTGTGTACCGTACGATTGCTAAGTCTGGTGTTTAATGTGTTTTGTGTTGTGTGGTAGGTCCTATTGTTGTGTGTTGAATATGTTGATACTTGATATTGCTATCACCTAACCACTTACCACCATATTGATTCATCCAATGGAAATGGTTTAGATATTCTTGATGGTGCAACAAAGATGGAGAGTGGGAAAATGAAGTTGGTGAAGATTTGGAAAGTCATGAAGATAAAGGTGAAGATCATATGGTGCATGACCAAGACAAAAATGATGATAAAAGCCCATCAGAGCCTTTAAGAGGTTCAGAATTGGATAGTAATGATATTTTTTGTTAGTGGTTTTAAACTTGAAGATGACATTGATTTAGAAGATGTTGATGATATTGGTGATGGTCATAGCTTGGATTTGGAAGAAGATTAAAATATTTCTACTAATGATTTATTTTAGTTTGTATTTTGTGCTTGTAATGACATAATGTAGAAGTTTAACAGTATTTGTTGTTTTTATAACTTAGTATTTTTATTTATATTTAAGAACAATATTTGTTGATGATGATGGTAATGTTTCTTATTTGAAATTTTGATTATGGATGGATGAATGATGAATTGATGATAAATGATGGATTTAATATTTAAAAATTTTATATTATTTAGTATTTTTTAAATTGGTAGATAAAGTAATTTTAAAATAAGTACATATATTTTATTTATATTAAGAATTACATTATTATAAATATATATTTACATAAATTAAAGGGTATTTTTAATTATTCATAAAATTTTACGATTTTACGATCCGATTTTATGAACTCTCTTACGATCATATTTAAAATCTCGATTTTAACAATCTTGGTAGGCACCTTCTCTATGCACCAATCAAACAAACAAGTTTCTCCAACTTTTCCAATTGTATCACCTTTATGATCACTAACTTGACATAAATTTAACATTTTTTTGATATCTCCATTGATCAAAAAAGTAAAACTAATTTTTTTTTTTTTGGGGGGGGGGGAAGGGCGGCGGGGAAGGGGGAGTAGATGTAATAGAAATAATGAATCGATAGCTAATCATCTTCAACTTGATATTATTATACCAAATCTACAAAAGCTGCAAACATCTAAACAATAAAATTGTCACGACCCGAAATCTGATAAGTAATGATCGGCACTAATCCCTAGGCCCAACGGCCCCACAATGGACTAGTAAGCCTCTTTTCTAGCTCGATTTGAATAAAACAATACTACTGACAAGATATAGAACATGAGTAAAATACCAATTCACCTTCTAACATAATATCTCAATATTCCATATACAGCAATTGTACAAAATAAGAATATCCATCATACTGTTGTTATAAATACATATCCATTCCCGTATCTCGGGCCCTTGGCACAAATATGTGCCAACAAAAATAAAAGACAAAACAACATACTCTACGATACGTGTATGTCTCCACAGAGCATCCTATATTACATCCGGAATCAGAAAGAGGTCTGATATCATACCAGAAGATCTGCTGGACCAATAATAAAAAAGGAGAATTCCCTAAAAATATTTTTAATAAAAATGGGTGAGTCTTGTGGACTCGCGAGTATAAGGTATGTCATGCCCACTAGGAGAGTAAACAATAAAAATGCTAAAATGATCATCATGAATACAATAACATAATAGCGGTATAAACAGCGGAAATATGAACCAAGTTTAAATAATTTGAGGTTTCAAAGAAAAACATAGTGTAGAAAAAATAGGTGCCTAAAGACAACCCCCATAAGTTGTTCTCTAACCACCTAAGTCCCCTATACTTTTGTATGAGATGCATGCACTAATTCTGAGGACACACTAGTAGAAACTGGCCTAACGCCTATATACACATGCACACAAGTATATATATCGGCACATACATCATCATCACATAATATCATCATAATGGCCCACGTGATAACAGTGCTGAAACATACTATCCGTGTCTCTCATGGCTTTGGCATGCCAAGCCTCACAGTACCATGATATTTTCCTACTGTGAGTCACCAGGGAATCTACTAGATAGTCCTCTAATAATAATGCAAATGATACCCTAATTTATGCATAAGTCATAATCATTTATCATTTCATGTGGTGCCTAAAATACACCATATCATTCAACATTTCATATTCTCAAGACAAGAAATCAGTTATGGTATCTTTCAACTTATGTCTCTCCTAGTAGGATGAAAATATTTCATGCAAGTTAGAAACATTTAAGAGTATTTTTCTATGATCCGCATATAAAAATCATGTACGAGTTATGCATATAAAAATCAGTACAAGTTTATAATATTTATGAATGAAACAGTATAGACGTGCATAATATAAGGTAAACATAACATATTCTGTCTACTCGGCTGGGAAATGATGACTCAAGTCCGAGTCTGGGGAAAAGATCGAATAAAATCCTGAGAATCTGAGCCTACAATAAATAGAATGGGGTGGTCACATTTACGTAACAAGAGTAACGATGAAATGAAATTACCGAAAACCCTAACCATTACCTAACACCCTGAATTGATTATTTTATACCTTGGCCCACACAATATTCAAATCTGGCGTCATGGAATTCGTCGAACTAAACCATCGACTACGTCATCATGCCTCGCCTTCCATGCTACGCGTAAGTGTATAATGGAACTACACACCCACTTATAAGCTGCAATAACATAATATATATATATATATATTTACCCATAAACCAGTTTTCTTTTAATATAGATAATATATTTTTTTATCTAAATTCCTCCTTTATCAAAAATACATATATATATTTATATTTATAACTAAATTGATAAATTTTCTTAAAAACTTAATAATTAATTAATAATTTAATAAATGGTTTAAAAGGAATAAATTGCAATATTCTAGCCTCAGAATAAAAAGAATCCATCAGAAATCAGGATTCAAAATAAACCCACGTCATCATCATAAGCTAGCCTAGAACGCACTCGGGGTCAGTCTTACTCGGCCTCGAGTCATCTAATAGGGCTTCATCCTTAGGACTCCGATCAACAAAATGACTCGCCAATCATATCGCCAATTCTAAGAGACCTAAAGAGAACCCAAATTAGACTGACGTCGATATCCTGAGTAAGACCAACCTAACCAAGTCATTCTAGGTCCACGGACAAGCGACAAGGGAGAACAAGCCGAGTGGGCCAGCCCAAGGGCTGCCACAACTGGGTGAGTCATGCCCAACACATTGGGCCATCCTATAACCCAATCGGGCCCCGCCATCTTAGACCAAAACCTAACCCGACATGCCCAACCCCAAAAGCCCTCATTTCATTTTTCCTTACATTTCATCTATTTTTATTTTATTTCCTTTTATTCTTTTTCTTTTCTTTTATTTTCTTTCTTTCTTTTCCTTTTCTTTTCTTTTCTTTCTTTCTTTTCCTTTTCTTTCTTTCTTCCCAGCAAACTGCCACCGTTGGCCTGCCAAAAATGGTCGATCAACATACTGATACGAAGCCCTCACCGCGAATAACAACATATCTCAAAATGAAACCTATCGGACGGTCAGATCTTAATAGATCTAAGAATTAATTTTCGGCCAAAATAGGGGCGAAATCTAGCCATTGTCGTTCGTCGGCCGCCAGCCATTTTTTCAACGATCGGAGGCTACCCCGAGGTGCACAGCACCAAGGAGAGCAACATACCCAAAAATGAGAAAGATCGGACGGCTAGATTTTCGTAGATCTAGGGTCAAACTTTCGGCCAAAAAGGGAACAACTCACTGCCAACATCGCCGGCCACCGTGGTCGGCGATTTCCAGCGATCCAAGACCTCCATCAAACTCTCTCAAGCAAACCGACCATCATATCCAAAAACCAAAGAAATCCAACAGTCGGATCTTCGTAGATCTGACCTTAAACATCCAGCCAAAAGCCCACATCGCGCTGCAACATACATTTCGCGAAAACAGTAAGAAAAACCGACAAGATCAAGCCAAAATGCTTACCTCTTTGTAGATCGAGGGCGCCTTAACGGTAAAAATGAAGTCGGATCAAAGATTGAACAGCTCGATCGCTTGGAATCAATGAAAATCCGAGAGAGAATGAGAGAAAATAAGAGAGAGAGAGAGAGAGAGAGAGAGTTTAATTTCTATTGGGGGGGGGGCTGCCTGAGCGCCTCCCCCTTTTCTTTTATATTTTCATCTTTTTTTTAAAGTTATTATATATATATATATAATTTAATTAATTTAATTTTTTTTTCGAATCTTTACAAAAATCCTATATATCACCATCTGAAAACCAAGCTGAAAATTTGATTTGCCATTTTTGGAGATCCAATAGCATTGGACCCTTGAATCAGGATGTTTGACCCAATTCACTCTGACTTCTATGGTTTTAACACTTTTTTCATATGGAAAAATTTTATGAGATTGCAGTAATAATTGATATGGCCATGTCCTTCACATAGTTGATATTATAAAATCAACTTGTATAGCATAGAAACTTGGACTTTGCACGATGTCTTATGCTAGTGAAAATATTCACAACTACTACTTGTTTCAAGGTTTCTTGCCTTGTTGAACATGCATTTTTGATTAATTGATTTTAGTTGTGAAAGTATAGATTAATTGATTTTAGTTGTGAAAGTATAGGAGCGTACAACCAGGGGAGTGAATTTGGTGTTTCAAAACTTTTCGGATTTGTTTTAACTTTTATAAAAAAAGTGTTAAAACTTTTTGTAGCTTTGCAAATAGTGTTGTAAATGTAAACAAAAAATGCTTGAAATGTGAAGATCAAAAGTATAAGAATCAAAACAAACAACACATATAATTTATAATGCTTCCCTACTTCACTATCTTGACTCTTCATTAAGGATTTTTAATCATTTATTATCTAGCTTTTATCAAGCTCAACTAAAACCTTTTACACAACTTTTCATAGGCTCAATTGGAACCTTCACAATAGTTTTTATAAGGCTTAGCCACAACCTTTACAAGCGTTTTTCAAGGATAAGGCAATAACCCTTTTGCTTTTTAGTTAGGCTCAACAATAACTCTTACAATAGTTTGTTTTAAAGAATATTGAGCAGAAGCTCACAATGTAAAACAAACCCTCAAAAGATAAGAAAGAAAGCTCATCATTGATTTCAAGATTACAAACATAGAGTATGAAAGATAGAAAGTAAAAGCACTTCACTTTCTAGGTTTGGGATCACTTGTAGATTTGAAGACAGATGAGCAAATTTGTTTTTAACTAAGTTCTCTTTTTTTATTTTCCATTCTTTTTCATTCTGCTCGAAAGCATTTTCTCTTAGGTTAGCTCGTAGAAGTATAGTATAAATGGTTAGGAAAACACTTGATATTTATAGCCTTCCATTCTTCAATTGTCCAAAGGATAAAGTTATTAAGCCTATAATGTGGCAAAGAATATTCTATTTTCATCCATGCCAATGGTTAGAATTTGTATCTTGAAGTTCAAACATAACTACTATTAATGAAAGATTGTTCTGACATCTTTTCATAAAGATCTATTGTCTAAAACTAAAAGCAGTGGTCAATTAAGGTTGTTTGTAACTGCTATATTTTTTAAATTTAGAACAACATTAGTCGAGTAAACATGATGTTACTTGAGTGAGACACATAGTTACTCGAGTAAGTTTAAGAGTTAGTCAATTAAGCTTAAATATCACTTGACTATTGGATAATCTTACTCGATTAAGTTTATCAGCTGCTTTAGTTATTATTGGACTCAAATATTTGTTACTCAACTAAATAATGATATTACTCGATTAAAAGCATATCTTAGTTGATTAACATTTCAACCATTTGTAACTTCAAATCTATTACTAGATTAAATACTTTTGATACTCAACTAATGAGTATCATTACTTGATCAAAACTTTTTGATAGTCAATTAAAAATTCGATTACAGATACCAACATTTTGTCCAATAATTCTTACTCGACTAAAGCACTTAATTACTTAACTAAGTATAAGTTACTCGATTAATATAAACTTATTAGTCGACTCAATGTTCTGGTATAAAAACTTGATATTTTACTCATGAATTATTGCTCGAGTAAAATTTCTGATTACGCGACTAAGGTATGACATTACTCGATTACAAGTTTGATTTAGTCGATTAATAATACAAATATAGTGACTTATCATTTTGTCCTAAATTTATTACTCAACTGAAAGATATATTTACTCGATTAAACAATTAATTAGCCAATTAACTCTTCGATTACTCAAGTAATGCTTGTTTCAACACTTAAGGTGTGTTTGATTGCATTACCTAAAATTAAATTCTAGATAATATTGCCTAAAAAAACAAAAACCATTTCACCCCATGGAAAATGAATTCCATGAAAAGAAACTTTAAATAGTTGTACTATACATATTTTTTCATAGAAAAATTAAGAGTATTTAATTGTTTTTCATAAAAAAATATGTAATAATTATATATTTTTTATAGAAAATATTTGCAATCAAACACACTTTTAATGTAATAATTTATTATATTTTTAAGTGTATAATTTATTAATCCATTGAATATTCAGGTCTTACTCAATTAAATTCATAAATTAGTTGAATAATTTTCTTGTTACTCGATTGGCATATTTTCTTCCTCAACTACACATTTAAAAGCTGTTCTCTTGAGACCCGTGATTTTAGCGGGACTTATTCTGAGCTAAGGAAGCATGCAAGGCTTGAACATGCTTATGTACGACTATCAGAGGCTAATCCAAGGCGGCAGCGTGATTGGATGAGGCTAGGGAGTTGCTTAGTGTATCATCGGAGTTGGAGTCCAAAGAGCAATGGAGTGATTGGATGGAGTATTTGGAGGGTAAAAAAAAAAAAGATGAATTTAATAGAAGATTAAGAGTTTTAAGCCTTGAGAAAGAGACAAATATTAAAGAGTAAAAAGATTTAACTCTTTAAGTTATATTAGTATATTGTAAAATATGAATGATTGGGTTGGGTTAGAACCAAACCAACCCAACCCATCGACAAACCTACAAGCATCCACACGCAACCACTCACCAAAGATCAGTATATACAGTTACAGTATAAGTACTACTTTTTTTCCCCTGGGAAATTCTAAGGAATAGCTAAACAAGAAACAGTAATTAAAACAACAGTTTTTTGAGAGGCACATTAAAATATCACTTTTGACCTAAAATACAATTGCAGAGCCAAGGATCCCCTGCCCTGCCTGACCCTATCAATTACCAGTCCCACTGCCCTCCCTCCCAAATGGACTAACACTCAGATACCCAAAAAAAAAACCCACAAAAAAAATGTTTTACCAATGAAAGAAAACCCAAAATTAAAATAAATAAATAAAAACATAAGAGAGGCGAAATGTTTTTTTAACCTAAGGCTGGAAACATTTAGTAAGTGAGGCGTGCTTGAATCACCGGTTATTCCTTGCTGATTCCTGGTAATGCCTTTCATTTGCGTGCCGCTGTCCGGTTCTTGGCCTGTTCCCGGATGGCATATAACCGCCGCCCATTCTACTACCAGCATCATGTTCGCGCCTTGAATTATTATTAGTATCCCTTCTTGTTCTGGGCAGCCCCTGCCCCTGGTTATGCCTTTCATTTCTGTGCCGCTGTCCCATACTTGCCTGGCTGCTTCCCGACGACACATAGCCGCCATCCATATCCCTTGTTCTTGTTGTGGTTCTCCCATTACGTACTCCTGAATTACCAGGCACACTAATCTGGTACGAAGCATCAAATGAGAAAGGTACGTCAATGAAACTGAAAGGCAGCTCAACTTCAATATCCATCTGCAAAATACCATCCCATTCATCCATAGACTCTAACCCTGATTCACCAAAGAAGTCGTCCAAATCCCCGTCCAAATCCCCCTCCAAATCCCCCATCCAATCATTCCATTGCTCTGCGGACTCCAACTCCGATGATGCACTAAGCAAGTCCTGGAAGTCTCTTTCACTCTCTAACCTCATCCAATCATGCTGCCGCCTTGGATCAGCCTCTGATGGTCGTACAGAAGCATGTTCAAGCCTTGCATGATTCCTTAGCACAGAATAAGTCCCGCTAAAATCACAGGTCTCAAGAGAACAACTTCTGGGTTTAGAATTCATCAAGTCCCGAGCAGGTTGTACAACAATCCACCCACTGATTTGCCCTCGGCAGAGGGGACATGAAAGCTTGGCTTCCAACTGGTTCCAACGAAGACTTCCTGGCCTATGTTGCCTTGGTTCCCCACCTCCTCCTCGATTGGATGCACCTGAAAACGAGACCTCCTCAGGAATATCTGTCGAGGAAACTGCAGAAGATGACTTGTGAAACTGGTCAAAACAGTTCGAGTGGCAGTAGCTTGTATCACACATGTAAGGGCGGCATCCCTTTTCATGGGAAGAACATACTAAGAGCACAGCATTATGAGGGTGTTCCATGCAGATCGGGCATCTAGCTTCTTCCCATTCCTTCTCATCCCCAACTGGTTCTAAACAATTCTTTGAACTATGCTGCTCAATATTCTTAGATCCACAAGGATAAGGAGACGTACTGGACCTATTAAAAGATTTCGAAGGGACAACTCTTTCCTTTGGCATTCTGAGAACTCAAAATGCTACTGCACCACAACCAAACACAAAAAAAATAAAATTAACATTTATATGCATAAAAAAAAAGGCTTTCCGAACAGCTACAGTATATGATTGTCTACCATGCATTTACAAAAACCAACTTGTTGAGTTAGATTTTGAGAATGTTTCGGCAATGAATATTTAATGCAAAACTTTAATGATGATATCCTAAGTGATCAAATATGTGTTAATTAAGTAACACATAGCTTGAGCTTAAAAGGACAAACATTACTCTAGGAAACAACATTACTCAAGGTTTAAAAGAGAAAATGTTTTAAATATATCCTTGATGTTTAGGCAACAAACATCAAGTAATACTTGTTTTAGTCGATTGACATATTTGTTAATCGAATAAATATTCTAAAGCAAAAAATGTGGCTCGAATTTTTAATCGAGTAAGAAAATGTATCAGTCCAATAACAAAAAATTGTTTGACTAACTTATGAATTTAATTGAGTAAGACCTAAACATTTAATGGATTAATCGATTATACACTTGTATTACATTAAGTGTTGGAACAAGCATTACTCGAGTAACCAAATAGTTAATCGGCTAACTGATTGTTTAATCAAGTAACTATATCTTTTAATTGAGTAATAAATCTGAAAAAAAATGACAAGTCACTATATTTGTATTATTAATCAACGAAGTCAAACTTATAATCAAGTAATGCCATACCTTAGTTAAGTAACAAGAAATTTTACTCGAGCAATAATTCATGAGCAAAATGTCAAGTTTTTATACTCGAACATTTAGTCGACTAAGAAGTTTATATTAATCAAATAACTTCATACTTAGTTGAGTAACTAAGTGCTTTAGTCGAGTAAGAATTATTGGACAAAGTGTTGGTCTCTGTAATCGAATTTTTAATTGACTACCAAAAAGTTTTGATCGAGTAATAATACTCATTAGTTGAGTATCAAAAGTGTTTAATCCTGTAATAGATTTGAAGTTACAAATGGTTGAAATGTTAATCAACTAAGATATGCTTTTAATTGAATAATATCATTCTTTAGTCGAGTAACAAATATTTTAGTCCAGTAATAACTAAAGTAGCTGATAAGCTTAATCAAGTAAGATTATCCAATAATCAAGTAACATCTAAACTTAATCGACTAACTCTTAAGTTTACTCGAGTAACCATGGGTCTGACTCAAGTAACATTATGTTTACTCGACTAATGCTATGTTGAATTTCAAAAATATAGCCGTTGCAGACAGCATTAATTGCGCACTGTTTTTAGTTTCAGACAAATAGATCTTCATGAAAAGATGTCAGAACAATCTTTCATCAATATTAACTATGTTTGAACTTCAAGATACATATTCTAACCATTGGCATGGATGAAAATAGAATATTCTTTGCAGATTAAAGGCTTAATGACTTTATCCTTCGGACAATTAAAGAATGGAAGGCTATAAATAACAAGTGTTTTTATGACCATTTATACTACTACTTCCACGAGCTAACCTAACATAAAATGCTCTCGAGGAGAATGAAAAAGAATAGAAAAAAAAAAAAGAACTGAGCTAAAAGCAAATCTGCTCATCAGTCTTCAAATCTACAAGTGATCCCAAACCTAGAGAGTGAAGTGCTTTTACTTTCTATCTTTCATACTCTCTATTTGTAATCCTAAAATCTCTCGTGAGCTTTCTTTCTTATCCTTTGAGGGTTTGTTTTACATTGTGAGCTTCTGCTCAATATTCTTTAAAACAAACTATTGTAATGGTTATTGTTGAGCCCAACTGAAAAGCAAAAGGGTTATTGCCTTATCCTTGAAAAAAGGTTGTAAAGGTTGTAGAAAAGCCTTATAAAAACTACTGTGAAGGTTCCAGCTGAGCCTATAAGAAGCTGTGTAAAAGGTTCTAGCTGAGCCTGGTAAAGGCTAGATAAAGAGTGCTTGAACTTCTTGGTGAGAAGCTAAGATAGTGGAGTAGGTCAGGTTATGCCAAACCACTATAAATTATATGTGCTGTCTGTTTGATTCTTATACTTTTGATTTTCACATTTCAAGCATTTTCTGTTTACATTTACAGCATTATTTGCAAAGCTACAAAAAGTTACTGTATTTTTATAAAACTTATATCAAACCTGAAAAGTTTCGAAATACCAAATTCACCCCCCCTGGTTGTACGCTCCTATACTTTCACAACTAAAATCAGTTAATCAAAAATCCATTTTCAACAAGGCAAGAAACCTCGAAACAAGTAGTAGTTGTGAATATTTTCACTAGCATAAGACATCTATAGCTGCAAAGTCCAAGTTTCTATGCTGTACAAGTTGGTTTCATAATATGTGAAAGGACATGGCCATATCAATTATTATTGCAATCTCATGAAACTTTTTTATATGAAAATAGTGTTAAAACCATAGAAGACATAGCAAATTGGGTCAAACATCCTGATTCATGGGTCCAAAGCTACTGGATCGCCAAAAATGGCAAATTGGATTTTCAGATTGCTTTTCAAAAGGTTTTGGGCTTTTAGCATGATTTGTCATTGAAGGTCTTTTTTTGTCAACATGGAAGCAAACTCCCATAGATCGAATAGATGCAAGCCTGCTAGTAGTGGTCAAAAGTTCATTGGATATGTCACACGCCGACAACATTCTGTGTGTGAATTTCACTCGCCAGTAAAAAGGTCGTGCATATGGGCATGTGGACTTGATCTCCAACGACTTGTTTTCACTAACAGTGTTGCCAAAGGCAGGTGACCACCTCCAATGTAAAATTTTGCCATATTATTTATTTATTTGCATGAATTTGTATCTTTAATGAGACTTGTAAAAGTCAATTGACATTATAAATGTCGTGCCACCAATTCTAATTTGGTTAGAATAAGGTACAATTAATGAAGACATCTATAACTACTAACCTAATATTTCATTTGTTAACAATTCAACATGGTAATAAGGAAAAGTCCTGAGTTCAAACCTTACCACCAACCTAATATTTCATTTGTTACATATATTTGAACCAGTTATACAGTGAAGTCTAGTCACATGTGAGGGGCACTAAGAGTAAAAATGATAATATAAAAGATAAAGTTAATCTTCTATTTAACAACTTAAGCTTTTAGATGAGATGATGGTTAACAATTCAATAACAATAACACAAATGCCTTAATCCCACTAGATGGAATTGCCCAAGACAATGCTATCACAAATTTGTTTTCCATCATACAGACCACCTTCTCACATTCTCCACTAACAAGTTGAAATTCAATAGTAAGTATTATATCAAAGTACTAGCAAATTCTAATATGGGGATTCTATCATTTGTGTGCAAAGAAAAGAAAGAACGAAAAAAAAAACAGAAATAAATGTATTTCAATACTTGTAAGAAATAAACAAATAAATAAGTTTAACTTAATAAAAGATCAATTCCCCTTTTTTCAAAGTGACAACAAACTTCTCACAACAAAACCAGCCGCAGAAATTTATCCTACTACATAAAATAACTTGTCATGGCCAGAAATGGGGGTCTGTGACCACACATTAACATATCGGTGCCGTTAGCTTTGTTGGGACCAGAGGCCAGCCTCTGTGTGCATTATGCCATCACAATTACCAAGAATTGAACAAGACATGACAAATCTCAATTTTATTAAGACAAATCATGTCAAGAATTTTTCACTAATTTACCACTTTTGTTAAAAGAAAATCAACAGAACACCATCATAAGTAAAATATTTCCTGGATTACCACTTTTGTTGCAGCCCCTAGTTATAAAAAAACCATTTGTATCCAGGTTTTAAAATAGAACCACTCACCATGAGTGGTTCTATTTTACATTTACTGAAGGAGCCTTTTGTCATTCTCAAGCCATTTCTGATTAAAGAGGGATAAGAGTGTCTTGTTGCAGTTAACAGTAGGAAATCTTCTAAAGTGTTCCTTAAATTTTGTTGAGGATTTTGGTAACAGTGATGCATACAACTATGTATATATATAGATATATCTAAGACTTGGAGCACATTTCAGAAAGAAGATGGAAAGAAGGTGAGCTTCACTACTGAAACCATTGTTTTTGTGAGAGAAGATCTCACTGAAACGGAGGTCTATATTGACTACACGCGCACACACATATGCTCTGTGTTCAGAGCAAAATAAACAGAGAATTAAAGAAGAGAAATCCCTGGAGTGTCCCTGTTTCCCTGTTCAATCTTGTGTGTTTATACATCTATGGCAACTAAAGATTGCTGATCAGAAGAAGATAGAGCTTTATTTCTGATTGTGCATGGTCATTACAATGAGAGAGTTCCAAAAATAAAAGTGGCAGGAACTAGAAGAATTGAATGAAAGTGGCATCTAAAGTGTATTGAATGAAAGTAAAGTTGTGGCAGGAGCTAGAAGAATATTGGTGCTGCTCTTAAGAATTTCAAATAAATCCTGGAATTAAATTAACTTGATTTTCCAGAAGGGCCACTGGCTACATCAGGGGCTCTTTAAAATATTAGATTTTTAGTGTTAATAGAACCACTCATTGAATGAGTGGTTTATACTAAAACCACTTGTTACACAAGCATTTTTTTATCTCTTCCAGCCATGCTGCATGGCCCCTCTTTCGGGTAACACAAATGTGTAATTCAGTTAATCTTTTGCAAATGATGATATTTTATCAATTTTTTTAACAAAAAGGGTAAATTAGTGAAAATTTCCCGTATCAATGTTTTGTACAATCCTGCCTATAAATAACAAAGTTTGACCACTAAGAATATCCAAAATGAAATAACATAACAATTGCCCAAATCAACAAACATGGGGCCTTCCAACAAAGAGAGAATAAACATTCCAAAGCATCACCCAGATTGCTCTGTGTCGCGAAATGAATCGCCAGATTTTCAGCTTGATTTCCGGAAGGTTTTAGCATGATTTGTCAACAAAGAATCTCTTTTTTTGTCAATATGAAAGCACATGCACATAGATTGAGAGAGGTGAGCCTGCTGGCGGTGGCTGGAGGTCCATTGAACATGTCACGCACCAGCAACTTTCTATGTGTGACATTCAAGTGCCAGTAAACAAGTAGCACATGTGGGCTCATGGGCCTTGCTTCCAGCGACCTGTTTTCACCAATAGAGCTGCCAAAGCCAAGCAAACCACCACGGTGATGACTATTCTGTAATTCTTGCAATTCCATTTGTTTTCCAATTATTTTTTGTTGGCTTTTTGTTATTCACTCTTTGCACATGGGGCTATGCATTAAATGCTCCTAATTCTTGAATGGGCCATGTTCATGCTGTAATATTTTGTTGTTTTTCAATCACTTTATTTTGTTTTTCTTTTGCAATTCTTTCTATTTCTTTTATTGTTTTTCAATACTTATAGTGGTTCAAATAATATTAATTGCTATTAAATTGAAGAACTCAATGACCACAACACAGGCATAGAGGACAAACATCACCAAGATAATTTTAAATCATCAATAAAAATATTACTTTTTATTAAAAAGGCAAGAAGATATATTTTTTGGTTAGTATAAATTAAATATCAACCCAAGTAAATGTTCAAAACATACCACAACCCAAATAGTGTAGTGACTAAGCCTGCCCCGACGTATCACCTATCATGTTATGTACCATATTGTCAAGCCCCTTGAATTAGGGCTAGCAATTCGGTAATTCCGAGTGTAAAATGAGAGAGGGAGAAGAATTGATCATTCATTCAATCGATAACCTTATCACCATGCCATAGGTTCTTCTATAGAGAACCTCCAGCCAATTCAACAGCTCGTTTACTACTTAACAGCCTAATAGATAGCTGTTTGTACAACCACCCCATTCCCGCCTACTAATCAACCGACTCCTTTAGTTAGATCCCTAACAGTTTACAAGGTCAATTCCCTACCCAATTATAATACTACCCCTAGGGTCGTGACAATTCACACCCCTTCAAACAATTATTGTCCTCAAGAATTCAGCAAAGGCCCACAGATCGGGAAAATTGCTTTAAAAGATCTAGGAGGTATTTCCACATAGTGTGGTCTGGATGCAAATGAGACCACTGCACCAACACTTGAGTTAGAGGCAGCTTCCCTTGATACAACACTTGTTTCTCCACAATAGTGCGGGGTTCAATCACCTCCTCCACCTCTTTTGCATTCGAGGGCAAGTCAGATCAAACAAGAACAACAGCTCCTTTAGTTAGCTTTAGCAAAGAAACATGGAACATCGGATGGATGGTCACCCCTTCTGGTAGCTGCAACCTATATGCTATTGGACCCACTTTGGCCACAATAGGATAAGGTCCAAAATATTTTGGACTCAACTTAGAAGCTGGTAGGGAAGTATAAGGCTGTTGCAGGAACCTCCGTATCTTGAGGTAGACCATGTCACCTACCTCAAAAACTCTCTCACTTTGTCTCCTATCCACCAGCTGCTTCATCCGGTTACGGGCAGGAGCCAATTCCCTCTTTAACACCGTTAACAATTGTTGTCTTGGTTGGAAATAATGCTCCATGAAAGCCATAGTGGGTGAAGAACTTGATAGGGCTGGCAACAAAGTAAGCTTATACCCAAACATAGCTTCGAAAGGACTCTGTTTAATAGCACTGTGATAGGTGGAATTATACCACCACTGTGCTAACGGTAGCCATTTATTCCAACTCTTAGGATGGGTAAAGCACATACACCTCAAATATGCTTCTAAACATTGGTTGACCATTTCCGTTTGGCCATCCGTTTAGGGGTGGCATGCAATGGACATACATAATCCTACCCCCAACTTCTTGAACAAGTCCTGCCAAAATGAACCTGTGAAGACTTTGTCCCTATCCGAGACAATTGTTTTAGGAACCCCATGGATGCTGGCCACTCTATCCAAAAATGTCCTGGCCACTTCTTGGACTGTAAATGGGTGAGACAAGCTGATGAAGTGCCCAAACTTAGTCAAGCAATCAACCACCACCATAATCACATCTTTGCCTTCAGACCTTGGGAGGCCCTCCACAAAGTCCATGGAAATGTCCTTCCATGCTTGCTGCGGCATTGCCAAGGGCTTGCAACAATCCGAGGTAAGCCACTTGTTCATGTTTACATTGTTGGCACACTGCACATGACATTACAAATTCCACCGCTTCTGTCTTCTGCCTAGGCCAAAAGATTAGTTGTTTTACCTTCTGATAAGTGGCACGTATCCCTGAATGACCCCCCAATGGAGAGCAATGAAGGGCCTTGAGAATTTTCTCCTTTAGGGAAGTGTCATCCCCCACCACCAACCTGCCCTTGTCCCTTACCAGTCCATTAGATAGTGCATAACCAGCAACTGCAGTAGGATGCACCATCAGCTGTGCCAAAATATCCTTAAACCACTCAGACTGTGCATAGCTAGCTTCCAACTCCTTCATCCACTCTAGCACTACAGCTGTGATAGTTTGACAGGCTGCATTTTCATCTCATCTTGATAGAGCATCAGCCACCACGTTCTCCTTACCCTTACGGTACTAAATGGTATAATCCAACCCCATGAGTTTGAAGACCCCCTTCCGTTGTAATTGTGTACGCAGCCGCTGTTGGGATAAAAACAGCAAGCTTTCATGGTCCGTTCGTATCACAAATGGGCTACTTTCCAAGTAGTGATACCACTCATCATCTGCCCTTAGCACTGCCAACAATTCCTTGTCATAAACACTTAATCCCAAGTGTTTTTGGGACAAGGCTCGACTTATAAATGCCAAATGTCGTCCTTCCTGCACCAAAACAGCTCCAATTCTGGATTCACATGCATCTATCTCCACCGTAAAGGGTTTGGAAAAATCTGTTAAGGCTAACACTAGGACCAAAGACATGGATTTCTTGAGGGCTAGGAAAGTTGCTTCAGCCCTAGGGTTCCACTGAAATCCCTCATTCTTAAGTAGCTCAATAAGTGATAAGTGGTTTGTTGATCAAGCCATAACGTTGAACAAATTTCCAGTAATAACCGGTCAACCCCAAGAAACCCCTTAAATCCGTCACTGTTTTAGGCCTAGGCCACTCCATCATTGCTTCAACCTTCTTTGGATCCGTCCTCGCCCCCTCACCACAAAAAATGTGACCCAAATACTCAACCTCCTTCGCAGCAAAAGTACATTTTGAGAGCTTGACATACAATTGGGGAGACTTAAGGATCTCAAATGTAGTGCGGATGTGTGTTAGGTGCTAGTCCAAGTTAGGGCTATAAATGAGGATGTTATCAAAGAAAACGAGGATGAACTTCCTCAAATAGGGTAAGAAAATCTGGTTTATCAAGGCTTGGAAAGTGACATGGGCATTAGTCAATCCAAAAGGCATAACAGTGAACTCCTATAGCCTTTGATGGGTTTGAAAAGCTGTTTTAGGTATGTCAGATGGTGCCATACGAATTTGGTGGTAACCAGACCTAAGGTCCAGCTTAGAGAAGATTTTTGCACCAAATAACTCATCAAATAGCTCATCAATCAAGGCTATAGGAAACTTATTTTTAATGGTATTGGAGTTAAGCTGTCGATAGTTTATGCAAAACCTCCATGTACCATCCTTTTTTTTAACAAGGAGGACTAGAGAAACATAGGGGCTTTGGTTGGGCTGAATAATAGATGAGTCTAACATTGTTTTAACTTGCTTCTCAATCTTTGTTTTTTGGATCGGGGGGTACCTATAGGCTCTAATGTTGACAGGAGCTAAGTTTGGTTTAAGATGGATGGAGTGGTCTAAGGGACTTTGTGGTGGCAAAGAACTTGGTTCCTCAAATAGATCCTTAAACTCTACCAAAAGTGAATGCAAGTCATTTGAAAAATGTACCTTCTTTTCAAGTTGAGAATCAAGAGAGGCAATTGTAGGCTGAGGCACTTCTATGGACTTTCTGTCACCTTCCATTTCCACAGGCCGTATGGAATAGAGTTGTGCTATTTGTCCCCTCTTCTTCAACATCACCTTCTGCAGCTTTTTTTCCTTTAATTAGTTTGCATACTCCTTGCTCAAGGCTGCCCAATAAGGTCACCTTCTTCCCATCAATCACTACTGTACTTCTAACTTGTTGAAGTCAAAAGTCAGAGGACTCACAGTTCTCATCCAATCTACACAAAGGACCACATCACACCCACCCAATTCCAGAATCCGCAAATCTGCCACAAATTCCTACCCCTACATGATCCATTTAAACCCCATACATTTATAGTGGCTATATATTCTACTCCCATTAGCCACAATTATCGACAAGGTGGTCATGGCTATCAAAGGACATTTAAGGTCTATAGCCATAGCTTCACTAAGGAAGCTGTGGGTGCTTCTACTGTCAATAATCACCATTAACTTTCGTTTTCCCACTCGACCCCTCACCTTGATAATATGCCCCATCGGGCTTCCCTTCAATGCATGGAAGGAAATTTCGACTCCTTCCTCTCCTTGCACTTCTTCCTCTTCTTGCCCGTCTTCTTCTACAACTTCTTCTGCATCTTTTTCTTCATTTTCTCCATCAATTCCCTCCATATTCATCAGTTGTCTTTTGCATTGATGACCAGGGCTATATTTGTCTCCACATTTGAAACATAGCCCCAATTGTCTTCTCTATTCCATCAAATTTCCCTTACCGCCATTATTATTTGCTAATGCCTTAGTTGTTGGTTGATTAGGCCCTATAAGCAAGGGCCTCGAGTTACCTCCCACATACTGTCCTACCAACAAACTTGGCTTGTAAGGGACTCTGTGTTTCTTGAAAATGGCCTCTAGGGTCATTTCTTGCAGCCTAGACTTTTCTGCAGCTTACCTAACAAATGTGGGCATCATCATCTTTACCATGGGCCGCAATTCCTCCCTTAATCCGCTAATAAAGTTGGATACCAAATACTATTCAGTGAGCCCTGGCTGCACAGTACACACCATGGAACTCAATTCCTCAAACCAGGCTTGGTACTCCACTACAGTCCCCTCTTGCTTCAATTTGTTGAATTCTTCTACAACATCCGCCATATTTTTCCCCCCAGAACGCTCACATAGCCCTTCCGAGAATTCTATCCAACCCCAATGCAGCCCTTCATCTTGGACCCACCCTTGATACCAAGAGTCTGCCACTTCATTCAAATAGGTCACCGCTAGGTTGATCTTCTGATCTTCGAATTCGGTAAATTTGAAAAAACCTTTCATACCTCCTTATCCACCACCATGGTTTCTTCCCCTCAAACATTGGGATCTCCAATCTTGGCATAGGGGCATGGGCGTGAGTCAATTATTGCAAATTCCTCACTTGGTTTTCTTGGACTACAGGCTAATCCACCTCCTCAAGAATTCCTGGTGTCCCCGAACAATTGCCCTGATGTGACAAAATTGGGTCAGAAGCCTGCTTTGGCAAAAATTCAGGCAACAATCAGAATTGGGGCAGAGAAGACAACATGTTTAGCATATGATTGATCCTCTACCCCTACTACTCCACCATTTCTTGACACCTTTCAATAGCTTCTTGTTGCTTCTCTATTGCAACTTGCATGGCTTCCTTCCATTCCACTAAATCTTCCCAAGTTTGGTGCAGAGTATCTTGGGTATGGGTCATTCCAAATTCCATGGCCTCCAACCTGATATCTACCTGCTTCAATCGTGTACCCTTAATCATGACACCCTGCTCCTCAATCGCACTAGGCCCCGCGATTGTTGGTTCTTCCTTTTTTGCACCAGAACAACAGTTACCCACTTCTTCCAACGCCTTTCTTGTCATGATTCTGCTGTCACAAACTTCCCACTACTGGATCAACCGACTCTGATACCACAATTGTCAAGCCCTTGAATTAGGGCCAGCAATTAAGTAATTCCAAGTGTAAGACGAGAGAGAGAGAGAGAATCAAGAGGGAGAAGAATTGATCATTCATTCAATCGATAACCTTCTCACCATGCCGTAGGTTCTTATATAAAGAACCTCTAGCCAATTCAATTGCTCGTCCAACTATTTAACAGCCTAACAAATAGCTATTTATACAACCACCCCATTCCCGTCTACTAATCAACCGACTCCTTTAGTTAGACCCCTAATGGTTTACAAGGTCAGTTTCCTACCCAATTACAATACTGCCCCTAGGGTCGTGGCACATATCCCTGACCCCACACCAAGACATATCCCTAGTGTACGACAATCCTGGCATCTAAATCAGTCTCAATGTTGACCAACATTCTAAAATAGATATAGATAATTATAAAGCAAGTTAATGACTTGGTGAACAGACAAAATATATCACAACGAAATCAGGACAGGTAAAAACACAATTTTTGTACCCAAAAAAGAAAATCTTTGAAAACATGCAAGAGAAACTTATTCTTTTGAAACAAAATTTTATGTTTAAAAAAATATTTTCCCATATGCAAGCATAAAACCATGATTTTTTATTAATGGGAGTACACTAATCCAAAGCAAAATGGAACTGTCATTGGTTATGCCAACATATACCAGTTTCATCAGTGGTTGCATCAAAGCATATAACCAGTCCATGTGTGTTAGCTAACACACAGGGTTAGCAATGAATCTGCTTAATTGAGGTCAGATCAAGGTGCCCCGAAGCTAGCATCTATTGCCATCGGCTACAATATCCCAAAAAAGGTCCTCCCCAAAATATTGTTTTAAATACAAAGTTCCAATATTTGTCTTGCTAGCAACAATAAGATTGCTACTTTGTGATTGAAAGGTCATAAATCCAAATTAAGGAAATAATCTCTTTACAAATAAACAAACAAACAAAGGAAAGGATGTGCACAAATACAACCCTCAAAAGCTCGGAGTCTCATGCATTAAAAATGCCCTTTTAAAACCTAAGTATCTAATCCACAACAATGATAATCCAATTAATGTAAATAAATACCATTTACCATGCAATAATACCATAGCAATTACAGATTATCAAATAATCTTAACAGAAGGAATAACAAATGCTTGCTCCTGTCTTAAGTTCTAATAGTTTTAGGGATATAAATGCTTTTTACATTATGCATATACGGAGATCCAAGATAGTTTAAAAATTTTCATACGATGTGATATTCCAAATATGCAATTTTGAGGAAAAGAATTTATTCATTCATACAAGTAGCATAGTTGTCAAGGTGCACAGAGGTGCAGCTATGTGCGCCTCATCACCACTAAGGAACAAAGCCATGCTTAAGGCGTTGCCTAGGCTCACGAGCTGCACCCCTCATGCAAAGTGCAAGGCGCAATGAGCATTCCTTGTATATAAGTGTATTAAAACCCTATTTTTTGTCCATTTGTCATCCTTGATCTTATTTCTTGTGATTTGATTGCATATTATTGTACATTAGTGAGTGCTAAACCTAGTGGTGTAAGCTGGAGGTTAGACAGATCTCCCACTCACCATGATCCTTTGGCAATGATGTTAACTTGCTAGAGAACTACTCATGTCTGTATTATGCTTGATTTTTGTTTCTTTCTTCTAATTTCTTTGGCAATTTAAAAGAAATTAATTTGATACCGTAATAGTTTTTAGCTATGTGTTCTACTCTAATTTTTTTTTCTTTCTTCTAATTTCTGTTGAAATTTAGAAGAAATTAATTGCCAAGAAACAAATGTTTTCATTGTGTGCTCTACTGATTTTTTTCTCTCTCTTCTAATTTCTTTTGCAATTTAAAAGAAACTAATTGTTTTTCTATAACTTTTGTGTTATGTGTTCTCTTGTAATTTTTTTCTTTCTTCTAATGGCAAAAGTAATTAGAAGAAACTAATTGGTTTCCAATAATTGCTTTTTGTAGTGTGTTCTGCTATAATCTTTTCTTTCCTCAAATCTCTTTTGCAGTTAGAAGCAACTAATTTTTTTTTTTTTTTTTGGCAATAATATTAGTTGTTATTATAAGGTTGGTTAGTTATCATTTATGATTCTATGAGTTTACGTCTATCTCCTTATAGGTAAATATTGAAAAGAATAGTGTATTAAGTATTTTACAAGAATTTTTAATAAATGTGCACTTCATCTTATGCCTCACGCATAGGCCCCAAGCACTAATTTGAACCTCAGTGGACCTTGTGCCTCTGACAACTATGACAAGTAGTAAAAAGTAGATGATGCCATAATATAAATTCTCTACTCACCACTAACCCCACTTAGAGGGATTAAGCGCAGATATGTTGTGGTTGCACTACCAAATATGCCCACCTATACGCATTCAAAAAGAACTCAAATTATGAGTTTTTGAAAAATCTAATTAGATTGAGACTATTAATGACCCCTTTCGTTAATCTTTCTCTTGTCCCTTTGTCTCTTGATTCTCTCTCTTTTTTTTATTTATCTTTGTGTTACCCACCCCACCACTATGCATATATATAAAGATTCATATATGCTTATTCTTTCATAGATTTAGGCATAGTATATTCCTATTCCTACATGGATTGGACATGCAATAATATGCTGATAGAGATTTTTGGTATAATATATACATATTTCTACATATTTGAAATAGTATATACCTATTCCTACAGGGATTTGGCGTGTTATATACCTATTCCTAGTCCTACATGGTTTTAGGAATTAACATAACTAGTCTGAAAAAGTCATCCAAATGTGTGCATAAGACCTAAGCACGACCAAAAGGCCCAATCTTAACATGGTCATCCCTAACCTTGAAAATTGAACAGACATCAAGAAGTTCCAAAGATGTTTCATCATATTAACAGTGAAAATCCACCGTCTATTTCAACGGAATCAGAGAATAAATGTTCCAGAAACTGACTCCAGAACAGGATTCGTCGCCAGAAATCAGAACATCGGGAGGCAGACATCAATTGCTAAAAGATCAATCCAATTACGGTAGGCATCAAGAAAACAAATTAAACTTTCAACTGAGAGAAAGATCAAATGAAAACACCACGAAAGAAAAACCACAGAGCAATCGAACCTCGAGGCTCCTCGCAAAAGGTTGATCGGTGGGAAAGGACACCAACTTTTCCAGCCAAGAAGCTTCGGTCGAGTCGAGGCCCGGGGGGAGGGAGAGAGGGAGGGAGAGAAACGAATAAGAACGGGTGAAGTGGAACTAGAAGAATAAAAATACCGTCCGGCCTCCGTATCACATTTTATATTGGAGCTAGATGGCACTGGCCAATAGATATAGATAAAAAAATTAAATTATTTAAATAAATATTTATTAGGTAATAATGAGTAATTGTAGTTTAATTTTTATATTTATAAAAATTAAAATTAATAAAGTGATAAAATTAAATATTTTATATTTTTAAAATTATGAAGTTAAATTGTGATAATTATGTTTTGTTTTATTTTTAAATAAAAATATAACAAATATTTTAAAATTTTATTATATTAACATAATTTTATAACATTAAAATTGCATTAGGCCATACCCAACGCATTTTCTTATCTCAATCTCTATTATATTATAAATAATTTACTCTATATTTTGATTTTATCTAAAAAAATTATGCATACTCTAATCACATTCTCTATTCTCTTCTTTATTTCACTACATATTTCATTTATTTATTAATAAATTTTAATTTTATTTTACTTATAATTTTCACTACTATAAAAATTAATAATTTTCCCTACACAAAATCTATCTTCAAATACACAAAATAATTAAATATGTGAGAATTTCTCTTATATTCAACTAAAAAAATGTACACCTATATATACACACATGATGACATAATAACAATTCTATATACAACTCTACACTCCCTCTCAAACTATAATATAAATATCATATGCACTAAACTTGTTACAAATATATTCTATCTAATGACCCTTTAAAGACTTGGTAAAGACATCTGTAAGTTGATTATTAGAATTAACAAACTCTGTAATGATAATACTTTTAACCAACTTCTCTCTAATAAAGTGACAAGTTGATTTCAATATACTTGGTCCATTCATTGAACACTGGATTGTAAGCAATGCGCAAGGTAGCCTATTATTACAAACAAGTTTCATATGAGACACCTCACAAAACTTAAGTTCCTGTAGGAGTTGCTTTAAGCCAAACAAGCTTACAAGTTGCATTAGCCATAGCTCGTTACTCTGCCTCTGCACTGGATCTAGTTATTACATTATGTTTCTTATTTTTTCAAAAAATTAGATTTCAACCCATAAAAACACAATATCCAGATGTTGACCTATGATCAAAAGGTGATCTAGCCCAATCTGCATATGCATAACAACAAATATATGTGTGTTATTTATTAGAGTAGCCCTTTACCTAGTGCTCTTTTGATGTATCTCAAAATCCAAATAACAGTATTCCAGTTAGAATCACATGTAGAACTGAGACACTGACTAACTACACTTACAGCAAAAGCAATATCAGAACGAGTAACTATGAAATAGTTCAACTTGCCTACTAGTCTTCGAATACCTTACAGGATCTGAAAAGAGCTCCTCTTGGCAAAAGTTTGACATTTGGGTCCATTGGATTGTTAACCGGTTTGCAATTCACCATACCAAATTCTTCTAAGATGTCAAGTATATACTTCCTCTAAGAAATTGAAAAACCATCTCTTGATTGTGCAACCTCAATACCCAGGAAATATTGGAGTATGCCTAGGTGTTTGGTCTAAAAGTGCTAATGTAGATGTTCCTTCAGCTTTTGTATGTAAACCTGATCACTCCATGTGATAACAATATCATTCACATAAACAACAAGGTAAATGTATAAAGAAAATGAGTGTCGATAGAAAACATAATTATCAAGTTTACTCCGGATGAGACAAAGGCTTGAACCACAGTACTAAATTTATTGAACCACGCTCTTGGAGATTGTTTTAAACTATAAAGAGACTTGTTAAGTTTACAGACTACATTGGACCCTTGTTAGTAATTAGGCGAACGAAAAAAAATCGGAACAGTAAAAGTACGAGTGTTATTCGACTTGATATATTTTAAATACGATAAAAAATTTGATCAAATATTCGCCATACGAAAAATATTCGGGAGAGACTTAATTCGTGTTTAATACGTTCCAACTGAATAAATTCGTCAATAAAAATTCAGCATATTATATATATATATATGCACACAAACATATTCTTGATAAACAAGCAAACAACTCATTAAACACAAAAATATAATTTATATTTTCACCAATATTATAAAATGAGAATTGTTTAGACGATTCATTCATGTATGCACACAAATATATTCTTGCTCAACAAACAAACAACTCATCAAACACAAAACATAACATTCAATCCATATATTCAATACATTTATAAGAGATCAAACCATGAGATAATACAACTACTCAAAAAGTCAAACCATAGATACTAATTCACCCACGTTGATAGCTTTGGATGTCACTGATGCTCAGTAAAGATCCGTTTTCATATTATGGGTTTGAATTAGTTTCTAGGTGAAACCAATTTTGAAAATTGAAAGGGTTTGCATAAGAGTTTGCAAATAATAATTCCTCCAATAAAATTAGATGAAATTACAGATAGATAACCTGCTGTTGAAGGGAAAAAATATAGGAGACACAACCATAAATGGGATCTTGAAGCCTAGCTAAAGCTTCATACACGAGTGAAATGGCGGCCCCATAGCGGTCATTTACCGGAAGTTGAGACAGGAGCTTAGAGGCATTACTGGCACCAAAAACCTTGTGGATGGCTTCAAAATGAGTAGGTCATTCTTCATGACAGAAGTAAGGGGCAAAGATGCATGATTGGGTACATTTTCTTCTCAATACTTTGCAGGCACCGCACGGAGAATCGGGTCCTGACATGATCTTCTAGTTTTTTTTTTTTTTTGAAAACTGAGTAGATTTGGTCGGATCTGGGTACTGGGTAGATTTAACTAGATCTGGGTACTGGATAGATCTGATCGGATCTAGATAGATTTGGATGGATGATCTAGGTAGATTGGGTTGGATAAACAGACGGACAAACTTGGAGGCCAGATCTGGATAGATTTGGTTGGTGAGCAGGTTGGATCTGGGTAGATCTGGCTGAAAGTGACACAATGTAAACGAGGGAGATGCTAGAGATTTGAGGGAGAGGGTTTTAAAGTGAGAAAGGAGACCGAGGCAAAGAACGGACACCGTGGATTTGATGGAACGATAAACCACATCGTGGATCTAATGGAACGAAGAGGCATTGAAAATATGGTGAACCACTGTGGCGAATAAGATTGATCTGATCGACTAGACAATGGAGACACGATAACACACACAGAAACGAAGTGAAAAAAAATATATTTACCTAAGCCCAAAGAGAGAGATCGAAGATGAAACGGCACGGGAAGAATAAAGGTGATGACGACGGCGACAATCGACAAAGACAACACCAGCAACGAAAGAGGGAACGAACGAGTGAGAGAGAGAGGGGTATTCAGGTGAGAGGAGAGTGAGAGAACGGTGGTGACAATTGGCGGGTTGATACTAGAGAAAACATAGAGGGTTTTGAAGGAGAGAGGCCTACAAAGAGGATCTAATGGAATGGTGAACCACACCGTGGATCTAGGTCGACCTTTTAATTTATTTATTTTTTTAAGAATAGAAACGAAATTTGCATAATAGATTTTCCTATTTCAATATTCTAAGCTACCCAATATCACAAAATAAGAATTTTTATACAGTCCAAAATCCAAATACTCAAGTCAGTTCCTTAATTGAATTTAAAAAAAAAATCATAATTAAATGATCGAGATATAGATGATTCAATGCCAAGTCTTCTATCAAGCCACGAAGTATCACCAACATCAATATTATCTGTTGCATTCTCCTCAAGACCTTCATCTACAGCCTCCTCAAGTCCTTCATTAACATTTTCATCAAGCTCCACAAGATTTTGAAGATCAATTACTTTTCTATCATGCATCTCAAAATTAGTAGAATTCTTTAACATTAATGAATTTACCCTTATATAGACAAGGCCCTCTAACATATCTGGTGATAATCTATTTCTCTTTTTTATTTGTGCAGCATCAAATGCACTCCAATTACGTTCACATGCAGAAACACTACATGGTTGGCTCAATGTACGAATAGTAACCCTTTTTAGAATATGAACTAAGCCTCTGTTTGCTTCCCACCACACTCTTACACATAATGATCAACAAGTTAGCTTTTTGTAAGATAAATAACTTAATAAAAATATATATGAGTGGACAAAAAAATCGCTAAACCGCGAAAACCGCCGTCACCAAATCGCACCGCACCAAATCGCGTGATTTTTTGGAGACAGTGGTTCGATCTAGTTTGAGAAATCCCCAAACCATGCGGTTTGCGGTTTGCGAATATCTCGGTTTGGTTAAAACCAAACCGGGCAAGTAATATATTAATAAAAAAATTAAAAATATATAAAAAACCAAACCTAAGCATTATTATTTTCTATTTCTTTGTTCCTTTGTCATTTTTGTGTTCACATCTTATTTATTGTTAGAAAATCAAACCCGAGCATCATTATTTTCAATGCATTCAATTTTCTTTTTTTGATTTTTATTTTTGTTTTCACTTTCCCATAAAAGAATAACAGTCTTCAAACAATGTTTTTCCGATTTTATTTTATAAAAATGAAAACAAGAACAAGAAATCAGAAACAAAAAGCATTATTAAACATTTTCTTAGTTTATCAATCAAGGTTCCAGTTCAATGATTCAGTGATAGGGACTAAATTGCAATCTTCCAAGATAATCACTACTTGATTGTGTATATGTAACATCCCGAAATTTGGGAAATAAATAAATGATTATCAATTTGGTCGGGAATAGTTAATAATTATTACATTTTGCATTTGAAGTGATTTTTGATTTATTGGAATTGAATACTTTGGGTGAATGGCTAATAATTATTAATTATGGCGTATAAGGTGATTATTGAATATTTGTGGGTTAAAAAGAAATATTAATTTATATTAGTGTTAGAGAGATGGGTAAGTAATTGTTGAAAAATATGAGATATAAAAGTTATTATTAAGTAGGGTGTTTATGGTGATTTCTGGAAAATTTGGGGTCTGTAAGCAATTTTCAGAAATGGCCATGAGGCCTCTTTAAAATTAATGCGTTGTGTATATTATATGAAGGAGAAACCAACGTGGCTGGTACCCAAGCGCAAGGAGGAAGGCTAGGATGCAGGTTCAAGTCCTGGCATGCGCGCGTGCTAGAGGAATTTCGTGGGATTTTTATCAAGCCTCAAGAGCCCAAAATGGCGCCGTTTCATGTGAGGCGGTGGGTAGCACTTGGCTGCCATACGACGCTTGCTGGGTCGCTTTCTTTTTTCCTTTTAAAGGTCGATTTCAGTGTGTGTTCAAGTAGTGATTTGGGTTTACAGAGAGGAAAAATTTGGGGAAGAAGAACAGAGGCATAGGCCATTTTGGGGGGAGAAATTTGAGATTAAACTTGGTTTAATCGCGATTTAATTAGCCAGATAAGTAGAGAATTATGTGCTAATCATTTTGTACGATTAGAATTTAATTTTGGGTCCAATTTTATTAATTTTGGAAGTTTATGTGAATTTATAGCGTGTATTAATTTGGTGGCGTTCAAGCGTAAAAACGTTGTAAACAGCTAATTAGAGACAAGCTCCCCTTTACCCTTGCGATCTCTTTCCATTTTGTGAACCCCTCGTATTCCCTCAATTCATTTCAGATTCGCATATTAATTATACAAAATGAGGATTTTATTAATGTGATTTAATTTAAATTAAATATGAGACCCGTTGGGATTTTATTTGTGGTGTGCCTAACCCTCTCCTCATGTTCTTTAATTCTCGTGAGAGACTATGTGGTTTTTCGTATTTTATCCCTTCCCCTACGTTAATTCGACGCCTAGCATTATTTATTGAGTATTATTCATTTGGTATAATTTATAATAAATCTGAGACTTTTAGAATTTTATTTGTTGTAAACCTACGGGGGTTTGTACCGCCCCACTCCTTTCGAAATGATGCCGGACCCATCTTGGGGACTAGGTTCTTAGAGGTATGGGTTTATTTATGGATTTCTCGGGTTTATTTATGGTTTGGCTAGGGCTATCTAGCAGTGGGGCAGTGGCCGGTTGTTTGGTGATGTTGGAGTAGACTATCGTACGCCCCCTGATGTGGACCGTCGGGCTGACACTCCTAGTCACTAACCGTTGACCGGTGCCGGACACTGCTGATTAGCTCTGCCAGTATGTGATTTATTGCATGATTTGATATGTTGTATTACCGTTCATGGTTTGATATGCACATGGGTACGGGATGCATGTTGGGGTATTCATTTATTGAGTATGCTTGGTCACAGACGTACTAGCTTGGTTGGTTTGCATCTGGCATAGGCATTTGCATCGCATGTGGTTTACTATGTGGGTGGAGCATGTCTTCATGCCTGGATGTATGGGCGCTAGGGTATCACGTTGATGCTCACTACGCCATTGCATTTTATGTGCATTGCATGGTTACTAGTTGTACACAAGTCTCGGACGGGAGGACCGTTCCGAGGAAGCCTGTGGCTCGAATATTCTACAGCTCGAGTGTCAGGAGGACCAACGCGAGCATTCAGGTGACGAGAGCACCAACCCGGGACAGCATGCACAGGTTTGTTGGAGACTTATGTTACCTTTCAGGGCAACAGTAGGTTAGTATGGGACTTGGGTGTCGTGTGTCTTGTGTGGGCCCTAAAGACTGATACGTGTTTTTATTTACGCTTTTATGCTATGATGGGTGTCTCATGGCTTGTGTGTACTTGGGGTTGGTGTTTTAGGGAGAGTTTTCTAGATATGTTCAGCCTACAGCCTTTCTTTCTTTATGCTTGATGAGTCTCTCGACTCACTTTGCTTTCTATCATTCCAGGTAGTGGCAGCGTAGGTCAAAGGCAATGGAGATAGTATCTAGCGGCAGAGTCAGTATGGTGTACAGGCAGTTCCGTCAATCCCCATCAACTTTGATGTCTAAGTAGAATTTACTCTATTATTTTCGACTGTGCCAGGTCATCTCTCATGTCTCGTGTAAGTCAGCACAGGAGTCTGTATTCATTTATTTATCTTATGACCGCTATGCTAACGTGGTACTCGTAGTGCATGCATGTATATAGCTTAGCTTCCGCTATTTTCATTCTTGTGTATGCATGTCAGGGTAGTTTCTGTATTGTGTTTCATTCTTTTTCCTTCCGTAGGCGCTCCCATTCGGGTAGTCCAGATGGTTGGGGATATCCAAGCGGTGGTGCTTACAATATATCTAAAATTTGTTTTCATTTGTAGGTATAGTTTTAGATTTTGTTTGGTAGTTAGTACTGGTTTTATTATTTTACTTAAAAATTCACAAGGTAGTAGATGAAGCAGCAAATAAAGCATCAAATTGCGAAAATCGCACCGCATTTTGAGGTGCGATTTTTGGCACCAAACCAGACCGCGCGGTCTGATTTAATGCCAAACCACATGTGCGGTTTGGTGAAGTTTATGCCCCCTAAATCGCCCAAACCGCACCATGCCCACTCCTAAAAATAGATATTAAAATAAGTTAAACAAAAGTAACATTACTTACGAGGATGAGCAGATCTCATTTGTGCCATTGTAAGAAAATTAAACATATTTGGATATCTCCCATCATAAATCAATAATTGGTCAGCAAACTCATTTCTCTCTGTAATGTCAACCAATTTTTCTCTCACAAATAATAAACCATCTCTTACTTCAGATTGACCATATCTTATTTTTATGTCATACATTAAAGATAGGTTAAGGTAAGATGCAATTATATGTATCTCATGAAGTATATTATCCTCTTGTCTGGTCTCAAATAAGTCTCATAGCTGCATGTATTTGATAGAATTAGTTTCACTTTGCTTCTTGATGGCAGTTCTTGCTCTATCTATTGCATCATAAATTTAGCCAGCAATTGATCCATCATCATTAACTAATCGCAATATTTTAACAACAGACTCTAAGGTAGATATAACCTCTTTTTCTTCTTTCCAAAATTCAATATCTTGAATTATGTCCTTCACATTTTGTGTCATTGCTCATTTGCTATATGACAAGTTTCTCCAAGTAGTTGATGCAATTAAGTTTCTCAAGCCATCTTCAGTTTCTAAAATAGATTGAAGCATTAGAAAATAAGAAGCAAACCTAATTTTGGAATACCTTTTCAAATCCTTGTGTGTATGTTTCCTCATTAAACTTAAGACAATGGTATGCCTATATATATAATTCACAATCTCTTTTGCCTCATCAAATACCTTGCTTATCCATTGAACCTAATTATAAATATTTTTGAAAAGTAATTGAACTCCATGGGTTGCAAACTTTATTTTGTATATGTGAGGATAACTTCCCATTATCATATCATCAACAAGTCCATAATTTAAAGCATTGTTTGTGATAATTTGAACTACATTCTTAGGTCCAATCTTCTCAATGACAGATACAAGTAGATCTCTATGAAAAGAATCACTCTTTCTATGACTTGACTTTTTAAAAGACTTTAAAAAGATAGGCCCTTTCGGAGAATAAGCAACCACATTAATAAATGAGCGACCTTTCATGTCTGTCCAAATATCAGACATTAATGTGCATCCTGATAAACTCCACGATTCCTTCACTTTAGCTACATATTTTTCAACTATTGTTTTATTATTCATCACTAATTTAGTTCTTATAGTAGAATAACTTGGTAACGAATATCCAATACCAAAGTCAGAAATAACCTTAATCATCTCAATAAAAGCAGGTATTTGAATAACATTAAAGGGAATATTATTAAAAAAAAATGCTTAACTATTTTCATGTCCACCATATCCTTATCCTTTTTGTTGTATATGGTAGGTATTGAAGTTTGTAGTAAACTAAACAAAATTTCTTGACTAGTTTCAACATTTTCAATAGATAATTTTGCCTTTTTACTACCATCTCCAATGATAATAATAGCCAGAGCTTGTATCTCATCTGGCACACTTGGACAAACTATAACATCACGCCCTATTTGGTCAGATAAATGCGATTTTACTCTAGATATACCACCAGGATACTCTTTTTGACAAAATTTATATATTTGAATCGTCGATTCAGATTATTAGCATATTCTCAAAATTTGTCTCTTTGTCTCATTTCTTACATATAATTTAATTTTATTTACTAACATGCATAACAATTAATTAAAAAAGATTAACATGTATAAGTAGAAATAAATTTATTAAAACTTATATAATTAAAAAAAATAACAGATTCAACCAACTTACATTAACATAAGATAACATGAAAAAATTCAGATGCCATAAACAAACAACATATATTCAAGTTCCAAAACAAATTAATAAAACTATGTTGAAGTTAACGAACAGAGTGCATGCGTGGTGGTTGAGAATTGAGATCTTAATTTGGACAAATAATTGAAGTTAGTTAAGGCTATATTTGGAAACTGTGTGAAATGGAAAGCAAAAATCATACTGGTTATTGGTTCTGGTTATAATTTGTGTGTTTTCAATTTAATTCTTCTTATTATTTTTTAATAACAAATTCATAATTTTTATAACTACTCATGTGTGTATATATATACATTCTTTTTTGTTGCTTGTTTTTTTTCTGTAAATTTTTTGTTGTTTGTTAAAGCTCAATATTTTTAAATTTTAATTTTAGAAACAATTTCAAAAATTAGTTCTTCAAATCTATCAATCTTACATTGTTTGATTTTAAAACTAAAAATTAATTTAAAAAATGTAACAAAATTTGCCCTAAATAATCTTCCATGCATATAAAAATGAAGATAAATATGAAAAATCAGCACAAAAAAATTACTTTAAGAAATGTTTAGAAGACCACAAAACAAGGAATAAAACGAAACAACATACAGAGAGATAAAGAGGAGTTGAAGTTATTGAACTTGATGAAAAGTTGAGGACTGAAGAATAAACACTCCGAAGAAAAATGTGATAGATGAGTAGTTTATTAGATAGATGATAGAGAGAGGAGAGATATGTATGTAAGGGTGTGCAATCGGTTATAACTGAACCGACCAAAAAATACTAACCGAACAGAACTGAATCGCATGTGATAACCGAACCGAACCAACTGATTAATTCTAACTAACTGAAATCTAAACTAAATTAACTAAACAGATAACCGATTATGCAAAATCAGTATATAAACAAACCAATTTGCAGAAATGAAATACAAGAACATCATCCATTAATACAGAAAAAAGCAAAACCATTTAGAGATTGAGAGAATACAAATTAATTTGTGCAAAAGAAAGAAATACAAATGAAAGGAAGAAATATCAAGAAACTATCTCACTGAAACTAACCTTACTGAAATATCAAGAAACTAACACATAACAAGGAGACGAAGGGGACAACCAATCATCACTGAAAGTTAAAAAAATTGAAAAATTAAAACCCTAACCTAATGTCAATACGAACCTCTGTTTGATGGCCGATCATCATTGGTATGGGTCAATTGTCCAAACATAAGGAAATGAAGAAACAAAGAGACAAATGGGACGACAATCGGCGAAGAGAAAGGCGTCGGACTAGGTTCAACGAAGGGGACGACGATCGGTGAAGGGAAAGGCAGGGTGATTAGTGGTTAATTTTGTAAAAATTTTGTTATAATTATACCCTTTTTTCGATCTTAAATATGGTTTAAATTAGATATTAATATATATTTTATGGTTATATGTAAATTTAAATTGAAAGATGAATGAAATGAAGTTTTAAAGTAAATAATAATAATATATAAAATTATATATAATACATATATATCATTATATGCATGCATGTAATATATATATAATATAATCTAATATATATATGTGCCATGTGTAATACATATATATAATATATAATTTATTAATAACATTAAATTATTTTTATTTTTTTAGGCATGAAGAATTCAAGCCCATGAAGACTTAAAGTCCATGAAGAATTCAAGTCCATGAAGAAATCAAACCCATGGAGAAATCAAGTCCATGAAGAATTCAAATCCATGAAGAAATCAAACCCATGAAAAATTAAAGTCCATGAAGAATTCAAGCCCATGAAGAATTAAGGCCCAATTTGAGCAACCCATGGAAAATATTATTTGGAGAAGGCCCAAGGATTATTTTTAATCCTAATGAAGATTAAAAACCAATTTATAGAAATCTATTTTTATTTTTTATGTGAGAGCTTTATTAGGTGTGTTTTTTAGCTAAAATCCATTTAACTATTAGGTGGATATTATAGCTAAAATCCATTTAACTTTATGAGTGCTTTATTAGGTATGTATTTTAGCTAAAATCCATTTAATATTAGGTGTGTATTATAGCTAAAATCCATTTAACTTTAAGTGTGTGAGTGCCCATTAGATATAATTATGTCTAATTGAATAATTGAAATTGTGTGGTTTGTATTGCATCTTGTGGCCTATAAATGGCTCACTTGATTGCATTTGTAAGTGTGATTATTATTCTTGAATAAAAGTTTAGTTGTTTCCTTATAATTCTCTCTTTGAGAATTGTTCTTGTTCTTTCTCATTTTCTTCAGTACTTTCTCTTATAATCTTACTTTTTTCTTTCTTCTTTTAAATTCTTATGTCATTTATTATTACTTTATTATTCACCGCCTAAATGGCCGGTTAATTTGTGCCTTTAAATTTCTGCAATTTTAATTCTTGTCATTTAATTATTCACCGCCTAAATGGCCGGTTAGTTTATGCCTTTAAATTTCTGCAATTTTAATTCTTGTCATTTAATTATCCACCGCCTAAATGGCCGGTTAGTTTATGCCTTTAAATTTCTTGTCATTTAAATTCTGTTATTTAAATTACGTCATTTAAATTTATGTCAATTAACTTTCAAATAAAAATGAGTAGTTAAATCTAATCTTGGGTTAAGGCAAGGACAGTGTCCAACGCCAATGATTCCCAAAGAAAGCTGCGCTTTAAATAAGTAACATTAATTTAAATTTCAGTATGAGTGTGTATTAATTATTAAAAAATCACTAGGTTTGGATTGGAGCGTAAGCCTAACTTAGAGCTTTCATGCCATGTATGAGAGTTACTAGAACTGGAAACGCTATCATACCCAAATCCGGATGATTAATTTAGTTGTTTTGTATATTAATTGTAATTGAATTTATGGTAGTTGCTTAAATTAGAATCCCGCATATCATGTATGGGAATTGCTTAACCTAGAACTATCATCATCTCTAATTGCATTTAATAACAAACCCTCATATCTGAAATTAAATTAATGTTGCTAATCTTATATGCTAAAATTTGGGAATCAACGGGTTGGTACTAAAATTGTCTTAACTCAAGCACTATCCAAATTCATATTTTTACGTTTAATGTTTATTTCAATTTTTGCCTTACTTTATTTTCTAGTATCTGTTGTCTAAAAACAAAACCATAAAAAATCTTGTTGTCAATTTGTCCAAATGCGTGTGCGTGTGAGTGACATTCTTTTTCTTTTGCCATAAATAAATCTCTCAGTGGACGATCTGGATTCATCCAGTAAATATAAATTTAAATTTGGACTACAACTGCACTCGTACACTGGCGAGTATAAACCTCTCACTAAAATAAAAAAAATATAAAAGTTTTATTATGATTTGTTTTTATTGTGTTTTAATTGCAGGGTGAGAGTGCAGTCACAGGGGGCGGCCGATTGTTGATGGAAAAGGGAAAGGCTTCGAAGGTGGAGATGACACATATGGAAACAGACTCGAAGGGTCTCTCTCTCTATCGATCTTGGTCTTTCTCGGCGTCTCGCGTCCGTCTTGGTCCAGCCTTCCAGTTCCAGGTGAGTGAGAGTCTTTGCCTTGGGTGTAACGACGTCAACATCGATGGAAGGAAGGGGGCAATGGTACCGCCGTGCCAGAGCATCGAAGACGATGGAAGGGAGAGGGCTGAGCCGGAGCAAACGGAAGGGGCGCACGATTCGGTCATTCCGCCTTCTAATTCGGGTCTTTTCTCCTCTATGTCTCTGTTTGTCACTTGGATATTTTCACTTTGCGTCTCTGTCCGGTTAAATGGGCTTTGGTTATATCGTAATTATGTTGCTTTGATTTGGTTATTTCAAGCAAAAAACCAAACCGAACATTGAAAACCAAACTTTCCAAAAAATTTAACCGAACCAAAATTTTGAAAAAAAATAATCGAATCGAACCGATCGAACTTGTCGGTTCGATTTGGTTGCTTCGATTTAATCGAAGTTTTACTCATCCTTATATGTATGGGATGGAATTGAATATTAATATTTAATAAAAACAAAATGAGAGTTGAGTGGAAAGTAGGAAGCTAGAAATAATTAAATAATGGGTCATCATGAGCCATCATTAGCTATAGTAATAATTAAAAAATATTTCTAATTAGACATTATAATTTTCTTTGCACATGGTCTGGGAGCATGCAACGAATTTTTTAGCCAAATTTTTTTAAAAAATCGACTAATACACGTTTTATAATTTTTAGATTTAAAATATGTGAATTATTCTGAATATTTCAAAAATAGGCAAGTATAATACTTTTAATAAAAATACGGAATAATTCACGTATAATACACGAATAATTCGATGAATTGCTAACAAGGCATTGGACTCCCTATGAGCAACAAAATTAGGTGATTAATTGCTCCATATAAACCTCCTCTTGTAAATCACCATGGAAAAATGCATTTTTAATGTCTAGTTGATAGAGCAACCAATGACGCATAGCAGCCAAAGAGAGAAATAGGCGAACAAAGGCCATTTTAGAGACTAGAGATAAGGTATCATTGTAATCTAGCCCATAGAGTTATGTAAAGCCTTGGGTAACCAACCAAACCTTAAGACGATCTACCTATCCATCGAGGCCCACTTTCGGGGTAAACACCCACCGACAACCAACGGGAGGTGGTAAAGACGCCAAATTTCAAGTGCTATTTGAATGTAAGGTTTCAATCTCATCAAACATAGCCTGGCGCCAACCAGGATGCGGCAGGGCTTCATTTGTGGTTTTAGGAATAGAAATAGAGGAAAGACTCGAAACAAAGACACTATAAGCTGTTGTAACATATTCTTTTATTAATGAGAAAATGAGTTTGATGAAAAATCAAATGTGTTATTTTCATATTTCGAAATAAGCCTTATTGATTTCGAAACATGCATGAAAGGTTTTGGCTCGAAAATTCAAAAGTTTAAAAATTCTAAAGTTTATGCATCATGTTTCGAAACCTATAATCTATGTTTCAAAACCTTGTTAAACCATGTTTCTATACATGTTTAGAAACTCCTTTTATTAGGCTTCAAATGTTTTCTAAGTATGTATGCTATATTTCGAAATATCTATAAAGTTTTGGTCTATATTTCAAAACCTACATCATATGTTTCGAAACCTCTGACATTTATGTCAGCAAGAGCAATCAAAAATTATATTACATCTTTTTAATTTTGTCTCCATATAAAAGATTCTCAAGATCATTTTTTTAATTTAATCTCCATCCTCTGTGAATTCAAATTCAAATTTGAATTGTAGATCATTATAAAAATCTTAGCTGGCATAAGATTTTGTCTCCCACTTAATGCTGTCTCAAGTGAAAGTCCAGTTGTAAAGGTTGGATGTTTAGAAACATGGGATATATGTTTTGAAACCTTAGTGTAAATTTAGGATGTTTCGAAACCCATAAGTTATGTTTCAAAACATGGATTTAAATCTTGTCTCTAATGGCTATAAACAGTCAAATTTCTATGCCTTGATATAAATAGCAAATGTTTGAACAACAAGAGATGGCACACAACATACAGAAGCACAAGTGGTGAACAAAAGCATTTTATTGAGCTCTCAATGAAGATTCACATACATTTTGTTGTGCAAAGGAAAAGCAAGTGGAAACAAAGAGTTTCACCTCGTTTAGCTCCCCTCATCACAAACTGATATAAAAGGTTTGTACAGCCATTAGTAAGGTATTCATTGCTACCAATTCATTGGGATGTAAAGATAAAAGTTCATTTATCTTGTCATTTGTTGTAAGGTCTGAGTTAAGCCTTAAAACTCATTGTGTACTAAGGTTTTAGGGTGAACCATGATAAAACCCTTGTGTTGTTTCACTAGTGAAAGTGATTGGGATTAAAAAAATCCTTGAAGTGAGAATACTTGAAGGTAGTAGACTAGGCGGGGTGCCGAACCACTATAAATCTCGTGTACACTCAATTTGTTATTTTGTTTGCTTATTACTTATTGCTCATACTTTCAAAAGAATTGTAATCAAAGACAAACAAATTTTCTTTGAGCGTAAGCATATACATATATATATATATTTATAAACATATCTTTGATCTCAAGCATCTTTGATATACTTCTTCTTAAGGAAATTATCTTTGCCACAATTGTTATTTCGAAATACAAGCTAAAAGATTTCGAAACAAGCAAAGCAGAAAGGTATATTTCGAAACTTGCAAAAATAGAAAAATATATTTCGAAACATATACTGTATATTTCGAAACCTTTCGAAACAAAAACATTTATTTCGAAACATAGATCATATATTTCGAAACAATTTTCTATTTCATAAGTTTTAAAAGAAGAAAAAATTATACGTATCCCAATTCACCCCCTCCCCGTGAGATATATTTGGTATCATTGGAACTAATATATGTAGGTGACAAATGGTCATAACACAAAAAGTTATAAAGAGTGTATGGATTACAAGTAGACCTTATACCTTTATGGAAAGCAACAGAAAGGCAATAGAGCTCAACAGATAAGTTTTTCATGGTTATTGCTATGATACCATGTGAGAATTTCTCTTATATTTAACTAAAAGAGTGTACACCTATATATACATATATCATGACATAAGCCATGACATAATAACAATTATATATATAACTCTACAAAATACAAGCATATATAAAATTAGTAATCAATACACAAAATAATCAAATATGCATACACATAATCAATACTTAAATGTATATAATAATCAAATATGTGCATATATAAAATTAATAATCAAATATACAAAATAATCAAATAAATAAAACATTCTAAAAAAAATCACAAACCTTTATGTTGGAGGATGATGAACAGCAAGTCGATCTACTTGTCAATAGCCAAGCCACACAAGTTATAACGACCCGCCTCTCAAAGCATCCACTAGCAAAGATGATCCGTGAGAGAATCGTCACAAGAGAGATACAAAAACAAAATTCAACAAATTAAACCTTGACAACTTATATATATACACAAACATCATTATATATGTAACACCTCACTTTCTCAAGCATGTTATAACTTAAAAAATTTGGGATATATATTTTTTTTTCCTTAAAAACAATCTCAACATCATATTAATTCCCAAAATTTCCCATTTACCTACCTAGCATGAGAACTATTATACATCATAAATGCTAGGGTAGGTATTTACCAATAACAGAAGCATGAATTGAACCTAAGCATATATCGAACCATATTAATAATACATGATCGCTTCGAACATATCCCACAATCAAAGACTATTCATCAACAGAACATAAGTTTTTCAACATGACTTGAAACATAACATAACATAACCAAATCTTCATGAATAAACAGAGCATCGGATCTACACGTAGAATTTATCGGCCACGTTAACACGTGCTTCGAACCCTAACTTTACCATTAACCATAAATAAGGTTATACATCATCATTCCTCAAAACGTTTAGAATTCGATGTAGTAGAATTTAAACACATGGGTTACATAACATTCAATCATTACATCTTGCACTTTGCTAAGTGTCATATCATGCCTCATTCTGCTACAATCTTAATCTGGAACATTTGAATATTTCAGGGGCAAAGTCCAAGTTAGATGATGAATCATCTAAATAAGGGAACAATAAACATATTTCGTGCATGAATGCAAAATGCAACATAACATCATTCATTTAGTTTGAGTCGACTGCACCCAACTGTTACTCTTCATTTTAATAGTCTCATTACCAAGCCGAGGTGTATGGGTGTACCCTTAGTAGAGTAGTAGTGCCAGTCCTTAATCCCAAACCCTTATGCGTTGCATGATCAATAATATCATCGTGAACATATGCATAATTCATCATCAATACATGTATATGCACTCTACATGATGCATAACTTAACATAGCATGTCAATATGATATAATTATTTGCATAAAACTGGTTTTGGGTTGAACCACTTACCTCAAATGCATCTCACAACATCTTGATTCTCGTGCCACGCTTTTAATGAACTCAATTCAGAACCTCAACATACCATGGCCATTATATTTATTCAAGAAATCAATATTCTATTTCTTTCATAATTTTCTCATAATTTTTCTCTATTTTTTCCTATTTTCCCTCAATAAATTCAAACTAAATATTTCTCTATAAAAATTCATAAAATAACTTTCCTGATTTCCTGAAATTTTACTCATCTTAACTTAGCCTCTCAGGCTTTATCGATATGCAGGCACAAGCTCGATTTTTGTGCCAACCTCAAAATTCGCACAAGTCGTTTCACCTCAAGCCTCAAAACACCTTAATCATTATATTAACCAAATAAACATCATAAATCTAATTTTTCCTTAATTTCCTCACATTTCCTTTATTTTTCTCTCATTCTTCCTCACTAATATTCTAACATAAATATCTACTTAAATATTTCACCAAATATTTTTCCATAGGAATTCATAAAATATTTTTCTAAGAATATTAAAATTCCAAAATCACCTAGGCTTAGCTCATAAAGCCTCATTGATGCGCATGCCTTGACCTTGAAACACGTGCTCGATAAATTTCCAAGCTCCGGGCATACTCCTCAAGCCCCAAATTAATTCCTAGAATTTTTTGAGATTTTTTTTGAAAACATTTCCCTATTTTTCACATTTATCCTATTTTCCTTTATTTTCTTTTTCTTTCTTCTTCTTCTTCTTCCTCTTCATCGCGCCTGCCATGCGTGCACAGTGCGCCTCCTACGTGCGGTTGCCTCGCGACCATCGCCGCCTGCCGGCCTCACCACCACTGGCGCTCCCCGCTGTTGCAAGGCTGCCGCCGTTGGCTCCCTCCCCCGCGAGCTGCTACCTTGTCAGCCATGATAGCTTCCAGCGCTGCCTCCAGCCAGCCCAGCCTCCATTGATCGACTAATATCTTTCTCGACATCTCTCTCAATCTCTCTTCTCTTTGATGCTTTCGGCCAAATGCTCTCATATTTGATTTCTTAGATCTATTTTCATTTCAAATAAGAGTGGTCACTACTTAAAGCTTGGCCCCCCAATGTACACACACACACACACATATATACATCAATCTTATTCTCCAGACAATTGCTCTGGAATTTCTTCCTCAAATCACTCTACAATCCCTCATCCCAATGCCCTCAATTTGGGCAAAGTTTGTCCTTTAATTACTGCAAATTTGCCCCTATCACGCGTGCATTTATATATATATATATTGCATTAATATAATTACGAGAAAATACACATTTAATTCTCATATTTCATCCTTATTTCATTTGGGAACTTCTCTAATTGCAAATACACCCTCTATCATTCAAATTAATTTGCAATGTGATACTGAAAATGCAAAAGGGAAATTATATTTGTGTGTGTGCTCATTGGAAGAGAGAGATGGAGAGATGGGCGTGAGAGAAAAAAAATGGGTATAATGAGAGAGAAAGAGAGATGGAGTGACTGTGCAGAGTAAAAAGGGAAGGAAGATGATATAGTGGGGTGACAGAAGGGTAAAATGGGATTTTTGAAAAATGATAAAAAAATTTGGCGGGGAAAAGCTGCGAAGAGTAAAACCCTCGCTGTGAATAGAATTTCCCAATGCAAAATTAATAACTCAATGCTTACTTAAGAAAGACGGTTTCGCCCTAGTATCCTTACCGAGCTATTGATTCATCCTGAAACTACCTCAGGGTTGATCCTTACATTAAACCGGAGCCCTCTCAGGAATCCATTGACTTCCTGGAAGTCCCTATGATAATTCAATTTTTCAGCTTGAATAGAAACTGTATCAAAAACTGTCTCAATTCCAATTTCTTTTAATACGATAAATCCTATCTCGGAATGCTCATCGAGACCATACCATTTTCCTTAAACATTTACACTCCGAGACATTCCTTGTCGTTGATTCGGTACTTATAACTGTAAAAAATTATACTTAAACCCCTAATCTTTTGATAATTTTACTTATAATCCAAGTTAAAATTACTTTTGAGCCCTTTTAAAAATCTGGGATATTACAATATACATTTTCTCCGTCTTGGACTTATTCACCCATACAGTACAAGCTACAAAATAAGCAAGACAAGTTACATCAAAATAACTATCATTACTTACTCTCAAAATAACCCCCAAGGATCTTCAAGTTTAGGGATGACTCTGTAGACCACTCTAAACCCAACTTAAGTGCGACCAGACTCACCACCCTCCTTTACTTTTCCCTTGTCTTTACCTAGAATGATTCAAAGAAGCAATATGAGCTACAAGGCTCAGCAAGTTCATATAGCAAATAAAGGCATAATGAATGAAGTAACATAAGCAAAACATGATATCACAACCGCAAGCATAAGAGACTCTCTTACCCCGAGGGACTAACAATGGGAACAAGATAAACAAGATTAGGTTGAGAAGTTTCCACCATGGCTAATTATTAATCATTATGCCCAATGCCATGTCCTATGTCAATGTACAGTGGCGAAGCCATGTATAGTCAAGGGTGGGCAGTTGCCCACTCTGGATTTTTAAAAAAATTATTATATATAATAATTTAATAATTTTTTTAATTTCTTTTCTAAATGCCCATCTTGAATTTTTAAAAAATTCTAGATTTTAAATATATTAGTCGATGATCATAAGGGTGTTGGGTGATTGCCTCTATTTGTATTAAACCATCGACTACGATGGCCAATGGAAATTTCCAGTGTGTTTACGAGCATTCGATTTAGCCAAAAGTTTAAGTTTAGATCTACGAAATTTGGGCGTTAGATTTTACTGATTTTTCGGTATGTTAGTCGATAGGAATAAATGTGTCAAGTGGTTGCCTCTAATCACCGAAAACCACCTGTCATGGTGGCTAGTGGCAACTCCTAGTGCTTTTTTCAATATTGGTCGAAAATTAAAAATAAGATATATTAAAATTTCATCAACTTTTCTTTTGTGTATGTTAATCTCCCTTGACCGTTTCTTTAACCATGTTTTAATTAAAGGGATTAATTTTTTTCATTTTTTGTTACAAATTTGTCAATTACATATTTGAAACTATGGTAGAAAACATATTTTCTATCATGAAGTTTGTCAAGATTCGACTATGTAATTGAATTGGAGATCAATGATTAAATGACAGTCTGTCATGAAACTTATCAAGATTTGGTTGCGCAATCAAATTGAAAATTAATGATTGAACGACAATTTAATTGTGTATATTGAAAAATAGATATTTAACAAAATTGATAATAATGTTATTATGCGACGTTATTAAAATTTGAAAATATGTCGATTGTATAATTTATTGATATATACTTTTTAATATTATATTATTTTAATTTCTTATATTATTTAATTTTAGACAGAATTTAGAGTTTATTTAATTTTTGCCCACCCTACCTAAAATTTTTGGCTCCGCCATTATCAATGTATATGTAAGCTCATGCAAGATGCATAAATGATGTGGAACTTCGTCCACCCATGCTCTGGTTTGTATTGGACAACATTCCATATTTTTGCGGATCGTCAAAAAACCCACACGTTGGTTTAACACCAAGCGGCATTATGGGCCGAAGCCCCCATAGTCAGGCACAAGCCTGCCGGCATTACTAGAATATCCTTTGTTTACATGCACATTTAATGCCATACAAAATAATTCAGAGTGCACACATGTATGCCACCATGTACTATGTATCCTTATTACCGACCACATGGAATAATGCATTCTAAAAATGTTATTAACCCCTATCTTACCCAAGGATATTTTCACGATAGAATCCCCCTCTAACATGCTTTGATACATTCAATGCACTTTAAAGTTCCCCGTGCATAAACACATCAACAAATGCCCAAGCGTTGGTTAAAAAATAACTGAACCTATTTTGGAAACAAGATTAGACCACACAAATCTTAGCCAAATGGGTTGAAATCTATACCAAAATGAAGTCTATTGAGTCTAGTTTACAACATAACAAACGAATCGTAAATCCAATATTTTTACAAAATGTTATGCCCAAAACAGTGGAATATGCGTTGCCTGTCAAAGGCTAGGGATAGTTGAAAAATTAGGGGGAAATTATCGACAGACAAAGGCTTTTTCACCCAATATGTCAACTAATCAAGGCATTAGTCAACTAACAGAATGCTTGAAAGCCTTCTGTCGACTAGTTCAACCAATTTAGTCAACATGAACCCCCAAACACGACATTTAACATACGAACACTAAAAATACATGCAAGATACACTAAACTCTTGCATGCAATTATATCTTATCAATAAACACACCATTCATTTTACAGATATGGGGTGAAACAAGTCCTTGTTTAGATGATACACACGATTAACTCAAAAATTTTGGAAAATGACACAGGCACAATCAACTAGATTTACGTAAAAACAACCCCCTTCCAAAAGGTATGGTTTTTTTTATTATTATTATTTTCATCTAAAAGTGGATATTTCAAGGATTCCAATGGAAGGAAAAGACCATGATTCACACCAACCAGAGTCCTAAATGGAAACTTGTCATTTTAAAAAGATATGGTAGGAACTTGCCTTTGCATTAATGGATGATTTGAGAAAAGAAGAGAAGCCACCAACTAAGCCACCTAGATTAATTGAAATCCCTTTATAATTAGCCACCAACTCTTTCTTGAAACTCCAAATTAAGAAGATGGAAATGAGAGTTGTAGAAGGCAAGAGAGAAATGAACAGAAAATGAAGGAAGAAGAAATGAAGAAAAAAACACTACGACATGCTCATATTGAAGCCTTTATTTTCCATTTTGCCCTTTCACAAACAAATAAATCTCCCTCATTTCCTATCTTCCTTTTCATCATAAATTTAAATATAAAATTGCATATATATTCATGCACACTTAAAGTCCAAATGAAAACTCATCTTTCTTTCCAACTTAAGCCCATTTCAAGCCCACAATTTGTGGACTTTTTCACCCCCTTAGCATTTATATCCTTTTTGGCCCAAAATTTAACACATAAAATAATACGAAATTATCAAAAATATTCTGGACCCATTATTGGGTCGTAACACGAGCACTTGCTGCCGACGGCTTTCGCTAATTTTTCTTTTGCTGGTTGTTGTACTTGCTCACCGCTTCCGCCAATCATTCAGCACGTCTTTTACGAATTTACTCTTGTCGCGTTTACAACTTCCACCAACGACCGATTTAATCCTCGCTAAGCCGACCAATTGTGTTCTCTGCCCGGCCCATACAATTTAGGGGTCTCAAGAAATCTCCAGGAACAGAGTCCATGTGTAAGCACCCCTGCCCGGATATCCCAACCACCCGGTCTATCCGAACGAAAGCGCTTACATAAGGGAAGAGAAATGAGCACAAGACAAAAATGCCTTGGCATGCATACATATAAAGTACAACAGCGGAAGCAAAGCTGTAATATCCCCAAAATAATAAAAGTATAAATTAAATTTATCTAATTTAATTTAAATTAATTAATTGAGAGGCGGTGCGCGTGTGCTAAGCATCAATTTTTTTTTTGATATTTTTGTGTCTCTTATTGAAGCTTCTTGAAGCTTCTGGCTGAGAAGGAGAAATTGCGAGAGAGAGAGAGAGGGATGAGGGCTCGGGAGAGATCGAGAGGGAGAGATCGATATTCAGAGAGTGAGAAAGAGAAAGAGAGATGGAACGAGGGAGAGAGGGAGGTGGCAGCCATGGAAGCTCCGAGCGAAGCTCGGCCATGGCAGTCGGGCAACCAACAGCGGTGGCGAAGGCGGAGCAGTGGCGGCAACATGCGCGATGGCAACCGGTGGCTGACCAGAGGCGAGCGGTGAGGGCGACGCTGGCCGAGGCAGCGACTGGAGCAGCCGTCGGCCATGGCAGCGGGACAGGCAGGCGCAAGGGAGGTGGCGCGGGGAAGAAAGGAAGAAGAAGAAAGGAAGAAGAGAAAGAAGAAGAAGAAGAAGAAGAAGAAGAAGAAGAAGAAGAAGAAGAAGAAGGAAAGGAAGGGAGAAGAGAAGCAGGACGCGCAAGAGCAGGGGTGGAGAAGAAGTAGAAGAAGAAAATGAGAAGAAAAAAAAAGGAAAAGGAGAAAATAAGGGAAAAATAATAGAATTTTGGAATTATTTCGGCGTGGAAAGTGATCAGGTACGTGGGTAAAAATTAGTAGAAGCATGTTATGTTTAAATTATAAATTTTACACGATTAGAATTTTATTTTGGGTCTAATTTTATTAATTTTGGGAGTTATTCTATTTGCAGCGTGTATTAATTTGGTGGTGTTTAAGCGGGGAAACGCTGTAAATAGCTAAATAGAGGCAAGCTCCCTCTACCCTTATGATTTCTTTACATTTTGTGAACCCCTCGCCTTCCCTTAATTCATTTCGATTCCACGTAGTAATTATATATATAAATGGAGGATATTATTGGCGTTATTTAATTTTAAATAAATATGGGATTTATTGGGATTTTGTTTGTGGTGCGCCTACATGTGATTTTAGACAGTTAAATTATTTATATTTCACGGATAGATTTAATTAATGCGAGCTATGGTTTTATTAATTGCTATTAAAACGTTTTACTTTGCAGGGGGAGTGCAAGAAAGAGAAGAAACGGCCGTATAAAGGCAAGCTCTTAACCCCCTCCCCGTGTTCTTCAATTCCCGTAAAAGACCCCGTGATTCCTCGTAGTTTATCATCTCCCTTACTTTAATTCGGCACCTAGCCTTATTGGTTGAATTATTATTCATCTGTTTTAATTTAAATTAAATCCGAGACTTCTAGAAATTTATTCGTTGTGAGCCTATGGGGGTTTGTACCGCCCCCGCTCCTTTTGGGAATGATGTTGACCCAGCTTGGGAACTAGGTTCCTAGACGTGTGGGTTTATTTACAGTTTTTCTCGGATTTATTTATGGTTCGGTTAAAGCTATCGAGCAGTAGGGTAGGGGTCGGATGTTGGTGACGTTGGGGTAGACTATTGTACGGCCCTGAAGTGGACCGTCGGGTGGACCCTCCTTGTCACTGGCCTTTGACCGGTGCCAGGCACTGCTGACTAGCTTTACCGGGTTGTAGTTTACTGCACGTTTAGATTTATTATATTGCTGTTCATGATTTGATATGCACATGGGTACGAGTTGCATGTTGGGATATTCATTTATTGAGTATGCTTGGACACGGACATTCTAGCTTGGTCAGGTTGCATCTGGCACGGGCATATGCATCGCGTGTAGTTTACTATGTGGGCAGAGTATGGCCTGATGCCTGGATGTATGGGCGCCGGTGTATCACGTTGATGCTCACTATGCCATTGCATTTTTATGTGCATTGCATGGCTACTGGTAGTTATTAGTTCTCGGACAGGAGTACCTTTCCGTGGGAGCCTATGGCTCGGGTGTCGGGAGTATCGACATGGACGGGTGACGGGAGTACCGACTTGGGACAGCGCGCGCAGGTTTGTTAGAGATACATGTTTCCTTTCAGGGCAACGGCAGGTTGGTATGAGACTTGGGTGCCAGGTATCTTGTGTGGGCCCCAAGGATCGGTGTGTGTTTTTATTTTGCTATGCTATTGTGTTGTAGCGTCTCATGGCTTGTGTGTGCCTGGGGGTTTATTCTGGGGAGAGATTTCGATTTCTGGTTTTGTGTAGCCTCCAGCCTTTCCTTTCTTTATGCTTGCTGAGTCTCTCAACTCACCTTGTTTTTCCATCATTCCAGGTAGTGGCAGCGTGGGCCATGGCAAGGGAGTCATCTCTTAGCGGCAGAGTCGGTATGGTGTACAGGCAGTCCCGTTTGTCCCGGTCAACTCTGAAGTCTGAGTAGGATTTACTCTATTATTCTTACTGTGCCAAGTCTTTCCTCGAGTCTTGTGTATGTCAGCACAGAAGTCTGTATTTATTATTTATCTTGTGACCGCTGTGATAGCGGGGTACCCGTAGTGCATGCGTGTGTTTAGCTTTGCTTCCGTTGTTCTTTTTTTTTGTGTATGCATGCCAGGGTGGTTTTGGTCTAGTGTACCATTCTTTTTCCCTTCTGTAGGCGCTCCCGTTCGGGTAGTCCGGGTGGTTAGGAATATCCGGGCAGGGGTGCTTACAATGTTGGTATCAGAGCGTAGTTTGAGTCATTTTTGAGGGATGAGTTCCTGTACACCAAGGTTATCGGGTAGAGTTAGGGAGGTCTAGGTGAATCGAATAGGGTTAGGCTGTGTCCCAGTTGAGTTTTGCTGGTTCGTGTGAGGGACTGTGTCGCAATTTATATTCGTGTAGAGGTAATAAATGCACGTTAGGATGAGATCTTTTAAGGATTGTCAGAGAGACAAGTCCTATTCACTCGTGAGCACATGAATGACGTGTGGAAGGCAGTTGACTGAAGTAATGATGAATGATATGAGTCTTCATTCCCATTATGATATTTTTGCCAAGGCTGTGAGGTAACAAGCTACCATTTGGGAGCTTTGCTAGGGGCCGGTACAGGATGTGCCCAGGATTGGAGCACTATCGGGCACCCAGTCAATCCAAGCCACCGTGAGGGAACCGTCACAGTCACTGGAGAGACTTGTTGAACCTAGCTCCAACGTAGTTAGTGATGACGACTTAGCTTACTTGGCAGATGAAGTTACCTCGGTTGCCATAGGTGATAAGAGAAGTTCTAGATAGTGTGATTATTAGGGGGCTGTAATGCAAATATGTGGTTGTAAATTATGAGTTTTGTAAGGATGGGAGTTGTGTGAGAAGCATCATGTGCAATCTTGAAAGGTATTATGTAACGAGATGTATTTCGTAGACTTATGAGCCTTGGGATCTTTAGGACTCAAGTAGTCGTTGCTATTAGCAAGAGTGTCCTAGTGACCTAATGTGATGAATAGTATGACCTGGAAAGTCACAGGCTAAACCTACGATGGATATTTTGGTTGCAGATTATTTTTGTTAAGACCAAGTAGACCGGACACCTGTCCTGTGGTGGATTTGTTAGATCCCTAATCATTGTCTATTGGTGATGTGGATTAGAGATAACACATACCTCATTTAAGGGAGCTTTTAAAGTTCCATTTAGAGTATACGTTGTTCATGATAAGGGCGTGTATTGCGGGATTCCTTTCCTGGTTGTGAATGAGTGAGAGATACTCTGGATTTTCTTGGAGATTTACCAAGGAGATTGTTCTAGTAAGGGATTGACCCTGCAATTGAGCCAGGTAGCCTTGAGATATAAATGTTCTTCATCCCGAGCAGATGATTTGTCGGGCTAACTCTGGGATGTTTTCTAATTATTGCTTATCGTACTCGTACGACCGCTTTGAGTTCGTGGCCATGCCATTTGGGGCTGACCGATGCCTTTGTAGTATTTATGGATTGATCGGGACCGGCGATAGAGATAGAGGTCTGGAGTTTCCTTGGTTTCGCCAGGCGTTGCCGACGTCCTACAAAAGGCTTGCGTCAATCTCATGAGAGATGAGGTCGTGGTAGCATGTGAGCTGGAGATCCATGATTGGATTTTGCCAAGAGAGGTACGGAAAGGTCCCACCATATGGGAATGTGCTATAGAAGTTTGATGGTTAATGGTAGATCCGTAGGTATCGAGATGTGTGCCTGGTGTAAATGTATTTACTATAAGCCTGGGTCTGAGCTTATCCCAAGAGATATCTGTGATGGGAATTGACTGAAGGACTATTACGGAATTGTGACCTTGGAGTTTATAGCGGTTATGCTGCTTGGTGATTTAGCATCACTACCTAGATAGGGTACATGTGTTTAGTTCTCACAGGTGGAGCGGAGTACAGGCGACGCAATGGTTGGCGTGACAAATGACTAAGGCTGTGAGGTTCTGTAATAAATAGGATTAAGCAAAGGTGGTAGCAGATGTTTTGGGTCGTCGTGGAACATCCGAGATAAAGTGAATTATAAATAAGAAAACCCCTCTGAGATTGCAGAAGATACCTGGGTGTATAGCTAGGACCGAAGTTGGTTGTGTGCCTAAGTAGCCATTGGGTTCTGCTGTAAGGATAGTGGTTGCTATGAGTACGGTTGGTACTAACCACAGACCACATGCCCTAGGGTCGGTTATTGACCGAGTGAGGAGATGAGACTCTTCTGGGTGCTGGTCAAGTGGTACATCGGCAGAAACATAAGATGGCTTGTTATGCCCGTTAGAAGAACGCTTAACCCACATCTTTAAGTTACTTTTCGTTTTTGAGGAGACCTATGAGATGCCTTGGGGATTTGAATAGTTGCTGATATGGTAAGGTGTTTTTAGTTGAGCAGGCTACAGAACAGATAACACCTATAGTGATCAAGAGGAGGTATGGCCCATTTAGCTATTTGGAGTTAAGATCAGCAGCAGGTCAAGACTGTGGTCATCGAATAAGTCATCGTAGGTATGTCGATTCCTTTAAGGAGGGGAGATCTAGTGACCTTTGGCTCTTGAGATATATTGAGTGGAGAACGTTTATTCCTCAATAGTCCTGATTAAATGATTAGCCATATTTATTGACGGGACCTCGAGTATACGTGGCAAATTATGGGAGAAAGTACTGTTGAGAAAATGTTGTGTATCTGATTAAGAATCAGTTAGGAAAAGTCAGACTAAAAGATACTGTTGTTGAATCCTTGATTGAGTATGTCGTATTGTTTCCCTGTTACATTACCGAGTATTAGTTTCTTATCATGCAAAAGGATAGCTCCACTCTTGTCAATACCGGTTGTATCTGGAATTAGCTGTATTTGCATTGAGCCTGGTGCTGCGAGTCAGTTTATCATTGAGATTGAATATCTCTGAATTTTGGGATTGCCTTTAGGTTGATATGTAATTGAGATAGTACCAAACGGAAGTGCGATGAGAACGCGAGATAGTTTTGGGGAACGGTTGGATTATGACATTATGATAGCAGAACCTGGTAGTTGTATGAAGTATCATTGATGATGTTCCTTAAGCTAGTTAAGGTATTAACGGTCATATCGTGGCCCTATTGAGGTGATGGATTAGGGAAGTGTGCTAGTGTATTAAGTCAAGCAGGATATGTCGTGGACTTGGACTTGTGGGAATTGAAAAATGATGATATGGAATGTCCTGAAAGAGATATTGGGTAATATCAAGGGAATTGTAAGCGTATCTTGAGGACATAGACTAGACATGAATTTCGAGGACGAAATTCTAATAAGGAGGGGAGAATTGTAATATCCCAAAAATAATAAAAGTATAAATTAAATTTATCTAATTTAATTTAAATTAATTAATTGAGAGGCGGTGCGCGTGTGCTAAGCATCAAATTTTTTTTGATATTTTTGTGTCTCTTATTGAAGCTTCTTAAAGCTTCTGGCCGAGAAAGAGAAATTGCGCGCGAGAGAGAGAGAGGGATGAGGGCTCGGGAGAGATCGAGAAAGTGAGAAAGAGAGATGGAACGAGGAAGAGAGGGAGGTGGCAGCCATGGAAGCTCCGAGTGAAGCTCGGCCATGGCAGCCGAGCAACCAACAGCGGTGGCGAAGGCGAAGCAACGGCGGCAACAGGCGCGGTGGCAATCGGTGGCCGGCCAGAGGCGAGCAGTGAGGGCGGCACTGGCCGAGGCAGCGGCTGGAGCAGCCGTTGGCCATGGCAGCGGCGCGGGCAGGCGCAGGGGAGGCAGCGCGGGGAAGAAAGGAAGAAGAAGAAAGGAAGAAGAATAAGAAGAAGAAGAGGGAAAGGAAGGGAGAAGAGAAGCAGGACGTGCAGGAGCAAGGGCGGAGAAGAAAAAGAAGAAGAAAAAAAAAAGGAGAAGAAATAAGAAAAAAAAAAAAGGAAAATGAGGAAATAAGGGGAAAATAATAGAATTTTGAAATTATTTTGGCGTGGAAAGTGATCAGGTACGTGGGTAAAAATTAGTAGAAGCATGTTATGTTTAAATTATAAATTTTACACGATTAGAATTTTATTTTGGGTCTAATTTTATCAATTTTGGGAGTTATTCTATTTGCAGTGTGTATTAATTTGGTGGTGTTTAAGCGGGGAAACGCTGTAAACAGCTAAATAGAGGCAAGCTCCCTCTACCCTTATGATTTCTTTATATTTTGTGAACCCCTCGCCTTCCCTTAATTCGTTTCGGTTCCGCGTAGTAATTATATATATAAATGGAGGATATTATTGGCGTTATTTAATTTTAAATAAATATGGGATTTATTGGGATTTTGTTTGTGGTGCGCCTACATGTGATTTTAGACAGTTAAATTATTTATATTTCACGGTTAGATTTAATTAATGTGAGCCATGGTTTTATTAATTGCTATTAAAACGTTTTACTTTGCAGCGGGAGTGCAAGAAAGAGAAGAAACGGCCGTGTAAAGGTAAGCTCTTAACCCACTCCCCGTGTTCTTTAATTCCCGTAAAAGACCCGGTAATTCCTCGTAGTTTATCATCTCCCTTACTTTAATTCGGCACCTAGCCTTATTGGTTGAATTATTATTTATCTGTTTTAATTTAAATTAAATCCGAGACTTCTAGAATTTTATTCGTTGTGAGCCTATAGGGGTTTGTACCGCCCCCGCTCCTTTTGGGAATGATGTTGACCCAACCTGGGAACTAGGTTCCTAAACGTGTGGGTTTATTTACAGTTTTTCTCGAATTTATTTATGGTTCGGTTAGAGCTATCGAGCAGTAGGGCAGGGGTCGGATGTTGGTGACGTTGGGGTAGACTATTGTACGGCCCTGAAGTGGACCGTCGAGTGGACACTCCTTATCACTGGCCTTTGACCGGTGCCGGACACTGCTGACTAACTCTATCAGGTTGTAGTTTACTGTACGTTTAGATTTATTATATTGCTGTTCATGATTTGATATGCACATGGATATGGGTTGCATGTTGGGATATTCATTTATTGAGTATGCTTAGACACGAACATTCTAGCTTGGTCAGGTTGCATCCGGCACGGGCATATGCATCGCGTGTGGTTTATTATGTGGGCGGAGCATGGCCTGATGCCTGGATGTATGGGCGCCGGTGTATCACGTTGATGCTCACTACGCCATTGCATTTTTATGTGCATTGCATGACTACTGGTAGTTATTAGTTCTCGGACGGGAGTACCGTTCCGAGGGAGCCTATAGCTCGGGTGTCGGGAGTACTAACATGGACGGGTGACGGGAGTACCGACCTGGGACAGCGCGCGCAGGTTTGTTGGAGATATATGTTGCCTTTCAGGGCAGCGGCAGGTTGGTATGAGACTTGGGTGCCAGGTATCTTGTGTGGGCCCCAAGGATCGGTATGTGTTTTTATTTTGCTATACTATTGTGTTGTAGCGTCTCATGGCTTGTGTGTGCCTGGGGGTTTATTCTGGGGAGAGATTTCGATTTCTGGTTTTGTGTAGCCTCTAGCCTTTCCTTTCTTTATGCTTGCTGAGTCTCTCGACTCACCTTGTTTTTCCATCATTCCAGGTAGTGGCAGCATGGGCCATGGCAAGAGAGTCATCTCTTAACGGCAAAGTCGGTATGGTGTACAGGCAGTCCCGTTTGTCCCGGTCAACTCTGAAGTCTGAGTAGGATTTACTCTATTATTCTTACTGTGCCAGGTCTTTCCTCGAGTCTCGTGTATGTCGGCACAAGAGTCTGTATTTATTATTTATCTTGTGACCGTTGTGATAGCGGGGTACCCGTAGTGCATGCGTGTGTTTAGCTTTGCTTCCGTTGTTCTTTTTTTTTGTGTATGCATGCCAAGGTGGTTTTGGTCTAGTGTACCATTCTTTTTCCCTTTTGTAGGCGCTCCCGTTCGGGTAGTCCGGGTGGTTGGGGATATCCGGGCGGGGGTGCTTACAAAAGCGATATACATGCATGCCCACGAGTACCCCGCTGGAACATCGGTCACAGAGTGTATAAAAATATATACAGAGATCTGTGCCAACAAATAAAAGATATAAGGAACAACCTGGCACAGTAAAAAATGAGGGACAGAAACCCTAACAAAACATCAGAGACAACGGGGGCAGGCTAAATGTACACCCTACCGACACGGCTGGCTGCTAGGTGGAACGATCCTCGCTCTCGGCCTTCACTTTACCCTTACCTGGAATGATGGAAAGTAAGGTGAGTCGCAAGACTCAGCAAGCATAAAGAAAGACAAGGCTATAAATAAAACAGACGAGGAGATCACCCCAACACAGTCCCGCACGTACACGCAAGCCATGTGACGCAACAATACTTTAGTGCAACATAATAAAAGCACATACCGGTCCTTGGGGCCCACAAAAGACACCCGACACCCAAGTCCCATACCAACCTACCGCTGCCCTGAAACGCAACATAGATCTCCAACAAACTTGTGCGCGCTGTCCCTGGTCGGTACTCCCGTCACCCGTCCATGTCGGTACTCCCGACACCCGAGCCATAGGCTCCCTCGGAACGGTACTCCCGTCCGAGAATTATATACTACCAGTAGCCATGCAATGCACATAAAATGCAATGGTGTAGTGAGCATCAACGTGATACACTGGCGCCCATACATCTAGGCATCGGGCCATGCTCCGCCCATATAGAAAACCACATGCGATGCATATGCCCGTGCTGGATGCATCATAACCAAGCTAGGATGTCCGTGACCAAGCATAACCAGATCATGAAAACCCCAACATGCAGCCCGTACCCATGTGCACACCAAAACATGCAACAAGAATAAAATGATACCAGTCATGCTATAATCACATAACGGCAGAGCTAGTCAACAGTGCTTGGCACTAGTCAACGGTCAGTGGATAGAAGAGACCAGCCGACGGCCTAAGATAGACCATACAACAGTCACTCCGTCACTGAACAGCCGATCCTTGCCCCCACTGCTCAACCGCTCTAGCATATAAATAACCAAAATCCATAATAATACCCGATCAGCTAAAAACCTAGCCCCGGGAGAGTACAGCATCATTCCCACAGGCTTGGGGGTGGCACAAACCCCGGTAGGCAACCAACAAATAAAATCCTCGAAACTAGTTTAATAAATTAAATTTTAAAACAAACCGTTTAAAATTCCATAATTTATTAACAACTGAAACCAACGAAGGGAGATCAAATAAATTGACAACGAAGAAAACGTTGTGGAGGGCATAAAGAATTTGTCTTTACGAAGATATCCTTAAGCTTGATTTGACCCAACGCTGTAAAAATTATACAAACACCCCAATAATTCGCCAAAATTAACAAAATTGGACTCTAAACGAAATTCCGACCGTACAGAATATTTATTACTAGCTTTTCTACATACCTGAAAAATTAAATCTTCAATTTAACTGAATTTAATCTGAATTTTAGCCCCAAAATCTCCCAATTTCATGATCGCGCGCGTACTTCTTTTTCCAAATTTTGCTCACTGTTCGGCTGCAAGAAAACGCCCGAAATTGGGCTTAAATCAGGCAAAAACGAGCGGAGGAGGGGCGGCCACGTGGCAGCACGCAAGCCAGCCACTAGGAGGCCACCGCCTCACCGAAACGGCGTCGTTTCGGATGCCCACTGGCTAAAATAAATCAGCCTCGCGTGCACGCTGCCCCTCCTCTCGCGCGGAATCAATCCCGTGACTGCCCCTCGCCCGTCTTGGCGCGAACCTCTCGCGCCCACGCTCGCCTTTAACCATATAGCGCAACCATTAAATTTAAAGGGATCTTTGGTCCCTTTTCTAAAATCGCGCCAGCCCCCCAACTTCCATTATTTACACACACACATCTCTTAATTAATTACACTAACGCCTGAAACTTCTAAAAATTCCACAATTTAATTTATTTCAATTTTTTTCTTATTCTAGAAATATTCTAAAATAATTAATTAATTACCCTAATTTCTTATTTTCTTAAAATCACATAATCTATTATTATTTATAACAATAAATTATTTTAATATTCTTTTTAATTTAAATTAACATAATAACTCAATAATTAAATTAATTTACTATTTATGGGTCTATAGACCATATTTGTCTAGCTACATTGATTTATGAATGAAAAAAAGATATTTGGTTCCATTTTATAAGTTTCAATGCCTGGTTTTATTAAGTGAATTGTTTATTATATTTTTGTTATGGATTTTAATAATTAATTATTGTAATATATAATTATAAATATTTTATAAAAAAATAATAATATTTTTCATAAATTATCATTTACCTTTTAAAAATTATAAACGCATAAAAACTGTTTATAGTTCTTAATAAACAAACACTTTTTATTATAAAAAAATGCTTATAATTTTTAAAAATTAAGAGTTTTTTTAGTTTTTGAAAAGTAATTGATAATTATAATTCCTTATAATAAAATTATTTATAATTTTATATGTCAAAAATTAGTATATAAATAAGATAAGATTAAAGTTACATAATTAAAGGTGCATTTTATTACACACAAGATTTGAAATTTAGTAAAATTGCACTGGTTACCTTTTTATTTTCAAAAATACCATATACCACCCCTGTTATTTTTATTAAGATTCTCAAACTGTCCCTTTATAAATATCTCTTTCTAATTATGCAAAAACAACAAAAATGAAAAAAATGCTGACCACAAACATTATCGCAATAGGATTTTTGGTAAAATTCTGAAAAAAAAATAGAGATGTAAAAAAAAGAAAAAAGAAAACATCAACAACATAAAAAAAGGAAAAAAAATGATAGTTGATGACATAAAAAAAATGTAAAGGAGTGGGCTATTTAATTAAAGGTACAATGGTTAATTTATATAATTAGTTAATTAAAAAAACATGTTTTTTTTTTTTTTTTAAAAAAAGACAAAAGGTAATAGTTGGAATTTCGTCAAGCCTTAAAATATGGGAAATATCATTATATTAAGAATTATTATTAAAAATAATTTATTTTTATACGTAAAAATCAGTAATTTATCTTTGAAAAAATAGTAATAATCATGTAAAGATGGAAATACACTAAAAGTTGAAGTTAATTACGTTAAACTTCTCAATTACTTACTAATAATAGCCTGCAAACTAATAATTTTCTCAATTACGTACGTCATCCCCTGGTAGGGTAGTATTATTGATATTTCACTTAGATTTGGGAATTTTATTTTACGTTATAAAAATCATCGGCAAACATGGACTCAATATTACAAGAAAAGACTTCTAAGACTTTATGGAAAATAAAAGAGCAGCGGCAGGAGCTGGAGCTGGAGCTGGAGCTGGCAAACAAACATGGACTCGTTTGTTTCTACAACCAAATCCAAACATAGCGACCGACCACAACGCCACTATTACTAGTTTACTACTAATTAATATATATATATATATATATAGTCTGGTCTGGTCTCTAGTCCCTTCTGGCGGCGGCGGAGCTGTCATCCTTCTTCTCACCCGGCCCCTTGCCAAGGGTCTGCTTAACGGCTTCCTTGGCCCCCTCCGCCATGCTCTTCATCTGTTCGCTGGTCTTCTGCAGGATGCCGCCGGTCTTCTCCTGCCCGGCCCTGGTGGTCTCCTTGGCCGCCTCCGCCATCTCCCCGGCCTTCTCCTTCGCTTCCTCCGCCTTCTCCGAAGCGTAGCTCCCCGTCCGGTCCTTCCCCTCCTCCGTCCTCTCTTTCGCCGCCTGCCCCGTCTCCTGGCTCTTGTCCTTCGCCTCCCCCGCCTTCTGCTTCATGCTTTCCTCCGTTTCCCTCGCCTTCTCCTTCACAACGCACAAACCGATAACATTAACATTATTATTATTATTATTATCCGAAAGATGTAAAATCGAAAGATGAAAAGGAAAATGGTTACCTCGGCACGGCCTTTGGCTTCGGCGGCTCTGTCACGCTGCTCTTGAGATGCCATCTCCAGTAGCTGCTTCTAGTTTCACAATAGAGCTGGGTTTCTGTTTCAAAGAGACGTACAGATATGGGTAGCTAATTGGTGAGTGGCTTCACAGATGCAGTGCGCATATATAGAGTTTGGCAGTGAGCTCTATGGGTGACACGTGTGCTGCAGTCGAACACGTGTTGGGGTCACGTGGCTCTAGGCTACTTTTTGCCGCGGCGGTTTATGCAAATGCAATCCCAATCAATCCCCCTGGCATTTTAGATCAGGACGAGTATGAGTACGATTCCATTGTTTGATCACACGTCTCCTTCTTCCAATTTCTTTTAATTCAAAGACATTACGCGTCACTGGTAAGAGGAATTTTATTTGTTTTTTTATAGTTTAGATTATAAAATATTTTTAATGACACTTTACTTTTTTCATACTTTATTAAAAAAATACATAAAATATTTTATAACACAGATTATAAAAAATAAATACAGTCTAAATTAAAAATAATTTTATTCTTATATTAAATTGACTTAATTTAATTATAATTAATATAATTATAATTATAATTAATTAATTAATTAATTAATCATATTATATTAATGACTATAATGTAATTAATTATAAGGTGAAAAGAGAAGGAATGGGAAGAGTGAAAATGAAATAGATTTTAAATTTATTTCATTTTTCATTTAGTTTCATAAATTTATTTCAAAATTTTGAAAATAATTTTTAAAAATAAACACCAATTTCGCTACTTCCACTCCAAAATTCTGAATTAGAATGGAAACTTTGAAAACGATAAAGTCAGTTCTTTTTGTGTTTTAATTTTTAGTTCTGAATTTTAATTTTTTTTAATTTTCTATTTTGATAGTTTGTTTGTAGAAAATTAAAAATGAGTTTTATTTTTTATTTTAAAAATTATTTTTCAAAACAAAAAATTAAAAAATGCATTCTATTTGAAATTTTGAGAATAATTTTTTAATGACATTTGTTTCAATGAATTTGACTATTTAGTAAATTAAAACTATTTAATGCTAATATATTATTAAAAAATATATATTTTTTAAAGTTGGTGAATCTTGAAAAAAAATTTTCGTTACAAGAATAAAATACGAATAAATAAATAAATTGAGTTGGCAAAAAAATAAAAAAAATATAAAAATAAAAATTAAAAATGTGTATTGATAATTACATAATGTGATTGTGAATGGTAAGATTACATCAAACAATTCAATAGCAAGTGAGATAAGATTACAAGCTTCAATAAAAATACTAGAAGTAAACATAATTCAAAAATTAAAACAATAAAATAAAATTATAGATTCATGCATAAGTCATTCGCTACTCATTCTACATTTGTATAGCAATTTGATTATTGACTTGTCCCATTTGAGCTGTTTGACTAGCATAAAAATGTATGATTTCTTGATCTTGATTTAACTCCCACATATCATCAAATACCATATTCTCTATGAATATACAACCCAAACAACATACCTTCAAATGGATAGAGTATGTACGCAGTATGTCAACCAAATGATGTGTGACTTCATGCTCCAAAAACAGAGTAAAAAAGATGTAAATTTTTATCTAATAATAGTAAAACTTTTATCCAATAATAGAAGTTGCACCAACCAAACAAAATTTGTAAAAATTGGGTATATATATATATATATACACCCAGTAACTATAGCTAGCCACAACTGTCATCACTAACGGTCGCCGGTGATCACCTTTGGCCGCAAATTGCCATTATCAGAGCCTACCATTAGAAATACCAAGTCAAGGGGGTTAACATACCCAAAAATCAGCAAAATCTAACGACCGAATCTCTATATAAATCTGATTTTTAATTTTTTGCCAAAACTAAAAAACAAAATTGCAGTCGTCACCACCCATCGTAGCCGATGGTTTCTATTGATCAGAGACAACCACCCTGACACCTTTATCTCTATTGACTAATATACCCAAAAACTAGCAAGATCCAACAACTAAATTTTTATAAATCTAAGTTTAAATCTCTAACCAAATACAAATCATTTGTACATATGTATATATTATGGATTTATGTTGAAAATATTGCCTGATCAGACTAAAAGACTTATCTCCTTGTAGATTGAGACCACTTTCAAGATGAAAATATGATCGAATCTAAGATCAGATGATTGAATTTTACAAAAGCAACGATTTACATAGGTGTTCTTGAGAAAGAAAGACATGTTGTTGCTATGGAATGTACAAGAATGGGACGCTCGGGTTGAGAGGTTGCTGCCAAGAGATATTTTCTATGTTTTGGATTTTTGGGAGTCTTTTCACTGAAAACATTCATTTGCAAAATTTATCCTTATTTTTAAAAATACGTTTTTTAAAATATGAAAATAAACATGTTTTTATTATTTTAAAAAATTAAAAACTAAAGATGAAAACAAAAAAGAGAGAACAAGACATAAGATTTTCAAACAAGCCCTTATTTAAGGTTTGGTACCATATTTATATTCAATTACTTGAATTTAATTATATATTCAATTATCGAAATAACAAACCATTTAGATAAAGATTTATTAATTATAATTTGATCAAAAATAAATCTGAATTCATTTAAAATTAAATACATAATAATAATAATAATAATAATAATAATAATAATAATAATAATAATAATAATAATAAAAAGAGGTTTACCAACCCGTCTTAAATACTTAAACCTTCATTAAGGTAGTGTTTGTTAATTAAAATGTAGATTGAAATAAAGTAGAATATAGAAAAAATTATAAACAAAAGTGCTTTTTTATTATATTTGTTAAATTTATTAGGTGACTTTTTATCTAGGTTTGTTAGATAAATTTATCTCTTTCATTTCTAATAAATTTATCTTACTTCTTACAAATAAGAAAAATTGACGCGTGTATCTTCCCGTGTATTTTGAAAAAATTAATAAATAATTTGATAAAAATTTTAAAATATTTCTTAATCTTATCTTTACCATTTCATATCTTGATTCAGAAAATATTACAATCTTTTTTTAGTAAAATCTTATCTTACTCTTTTTAATAAATGCTACTTACAGAAGGTTGATTATCATTGTCTCCCATTTCAAATTTATTTCATTTAAAGTTTAAACCCTAATTATATGTTATCATATATCTCTTTCTATATTTATTTATAATTTTTCAATAAAAATTATAAAAATTAACCACGTCTCAAATAAGAAAATTCATTTTATTATATCTTCTCATTTCACAATGCCTTTCTCAATCTCTCTCCATGATATAAACTTATTCTCTTTCTCTCTCTCTCTCTCTCTCTATATATATATATATATATTTATTGACTATTAGGCTAATGAACCTATCACTGAATTCGATTAAGATTTAGATCAAATCCAAAAAATGAATTTGTTAATTCTAACTTGATTATGTACTGGTGTGCGAGCCTATTTTTATGCAATTTGAACCACTTTTTACACAAATTTCTCATTATAAATCTATGATTTATTTTTATTTACAAATTTCCAACTATTAATTTGAGTATTCTTGACTGCATGTGCTCTAATCACTTAATACATATATATCCCCTTTTAAAACCTTTTCCCATTTTTAGACTTAAGTATTAAAGACTATTTTCAAGAAGTCTCACATAATCTTTAATTAATCATTTGTTTCGTAGGAAAACTAGAGAACTTGAAGTGACAGACCTTTGAATGAGATTTCGATCACCAAATGGATGGTCTAGCTGCAATTTAAGTGTATAAATCCAACATTATATACTCTACAATATGATAAAAGGTAACAAAATAGAGTGAAAAAAGAGAATATATGAGTGAAGCTAACAAAATAGAGAAAACTCACACACAAGTAGGAGCCTAAGCCTTATTATTATTATTATCTCAAAATCATCTAATAGTTATTTAGATGGTAAGTGTGATTAATTGGGTTTGATAATCAGTAGTCATCTGCATTTGTGTTGATTGACCCACATGTAATGGTGCTACACAGGCACACTAGCATAGCAATCTATACTTGTGCGTCAAGATACCTTAAAAACTCATACTTGAGGAGGTTGATTGTCAAAATATTGATATATTGTGTACAATTTCTGGCTACGTCACTTTAAATATTATTTATTTAATTTCTATTTTGGTACCCACCAATTTAACTGCCTTGCACTCTTCCACTTCCACGCCTATATATACACTTAGATCTGTGGATATGATCAATGGTTGAATATTATACCTACTTGAAACAGTCCATATGTCCGAAGCCTCCGCCAAGGGCGAGGGATCATCGACTGCGTTGGCAAATGGCATCAAATCCATGCATTTTGGTGCTGTTTGTTGTGGGATTAAGGCCCATCCAATCCGTGCATCAGTCAGAAGACACATATAAAACTCACCCACTGCTCCTCAACGCTTCATCCATCCATCCACATTTCACGTTTTAATTAGTGCCATACCTATACAAACAAACAACAGAAAAAGCATCCGAAATGGAGAGCCAGGGACACAGCACCGACTACACCTCCAACACCACCCATGACTCTGCCGGTCAATCTCAGGTCAGGTACCCTACACACACACACACCCATACATATATATATATATATATATATATGCGCGCGCGTGTGTGTGTCTCTCTTTTTGTTTTTTGTCAGTATTCTTTCCACCTTTGTAATATGGAAAGTCTCATTTTATACATGATCAATGATGATATTTGGTCTAATTACATGGGTCGATTAAGTGACCTACCAGTGTGAATTTTTTTATTTGTCCCACCAATGCCCTTGTTTACTTTTAGTAAAGTAATTAAATACAAATAAGATTTAAAAGAGAAAAAAATTATTGGGTATCATCTATTAGTCAACCCATCTAACAAAATATTAACAAAATCATTTTTTTTTTACGTCCATAACATTGTCCACGCACACATATATTTGTACTCATTAATTCTTTATTCCAACAGCTAAGACGGGAGGAGATGAACCAAGGCCAAGCGAATTATTTTCAAAAGGTAATCAATCTTGAAAAAGATCTTACAAAACACTCAAAAGTTCATGTCCAATTGTTTGAAAATATATTTTAATTTTTTCAACTTTATATTATAAATAGGAGAACATAAAAGATATATTTTTAATTTCTTTTTTTTTAAAATTAATTTTAATATGTTCAAAACCATAAAATGCAAAGACATGTTTAATTATAAAATTGATGCAATTGCAGGCTGGGGATGGAGTGATGAGCATGGCGCAAGGAGCAGCAACAGTGGCGCAAGGAGCAGTACAAGGAGCCGCAAGCTTGGCGCAGGGAGCGGCCTATGGAGCTGCAAATGTGGCACAGGGGGCTGCTTCCGCAGTGAAGAACACTCTGGGGATGGGTTCTGAAAACAACCCCAATTCCAACTCCAATAACAGCGCACCTGCTGCTG